>NW_024538145.1:0-12665 GCF_016628075.1 Suillus paluster
ATATCCTGGATGGATTGATCATGGACATCTTACAGGTCCTGTCGAGGTTTGAACAATGATCTATTACTTTTTGTAACAATTATTGATCCTATCATATCAGCGCTGACATGGAGGTCCGAAGGAAAGCCACGAGCATCGTGCTCAGCATGACTTCGAGTCGAAACGTCGAGGAAGTCGTACTCTTCCTCAAGAAGCAGCTGCAACAAACACAAGAGCGAGAGTTTGAAAAGGTCGGTTTTGCAGTCCCCTTTATTATCGTGGACTCACCCTGTGACAGGCCCCAGAGTACAGGCAACTCCTCATCCAATCTATCCACGTCTTAGCGGTCAAATTTTCAGAAGTGGCTGCAAGCGTTGTCCATGCACTCATGGAATTCCTTGGAGACTCGAATAACCCATCTGCGTTAGACGTCGTCGCTTTTGTTCGGTTTGTTCTTCTCCCTTCCTCGTTCCCCGCATCTTGTTTAACTAACGCACTCACAGCGAAGTGGTCGAGAAATTCCCACACCTCCGACCGTCCATATGCGA
The DNA here is from genome assembly GCF_016628075.1 of Suillus paluster. Taxonomy (NCBI): domain Eukaryota; kingdom Fungi; phylum Basidiomycota; class Agaricomycetes; order Boletales; family Suillaceae; genus Suillus; species Suillus paluster. Next base: position 528 of record NW_024538145.1, read on the forward strand.
GAAGCTTACCCAAACACTCACAGAGATCAAATCTGGTAAGACCTTCCGCGGCGTCCTCTGGATCATCGGCGAGTACGTCGAAGGCCTGTCGGACATCGAGTTCACATTCCAGGAGATTCGCAAAGTGCTTGGCGAGATCCCGATTCTTGCGAGCGAGCAGCGGTTACTGGATGACGCTGGTGGAGAGGAGGACAAAACGGAGGATAAAAAGGTCGAGGGGAGTGGAAGGCCAAAGGTGCTTGCTGATGGGACGTATGCCACGGAGACGGCGTACACGAGCGCAGGTTCGGCGAGATTGGAAGCTGTCAAGGCTGCGTCCAAGCCGCCATTACGAGGTGTGTGGCGTGCGCGTCCATTGCGTTTGAAGGTCGTAATGATGTGGTTTCAGCACTCTTATTGGGAGGCGACTTCTTCACGGGTGCGGTGCTCGCTTCGACGTTGACGAAGCTTGTGCTGCGGTTCGAGGACATTGCCGACGATCGTCCAAAGGCCAATGCTATCCGCGCTGAGGTGCGCACTACTGACTCGTTTCTGTTTCTGTAGTATTCACTGACACGCACTCAGTCCATGTTGATTATGACGTCCATTATCCGAGTTGGCCAGTCCAAGTTCGTTACGGTACCAATCGACGAGGATTCCAACGAGCGTATCCTGAACTGCATACAAACCCTCAGCGAGCTCCAAGAAAACCCATCGTCCACGACATTTTCTTAAAGGACACGAAAGCGGCATACTCCAAGATGCTTGTTGCTCAAGAGGTGCGTACTTTGTCTACTTAAGTCGATTGATCTTATTGATGGATCGGACAGAAAAAGGCAGCGGAGAAGAAAGAGTCCGAAAGCACACAGGAAAGTGTCGTGCAAGTGGACGACTTGCTTACTTTCCGGCAATTCTCGAAAAAATCGGCGGATGATCCTATTGATGTGAGCTTTGTTTTATTGGTTGTTTCAGCGTTGCTCATGTTTTTTCTGTAGTACGTTGAGGACTTGGGCAAGGCAACGGGAGCTGCTGAAGTCCGGGAAGACTTTATATCCAATCTCAGTCGTATATCCCAGCTCACAGGTACGTTTTCTCGTGCTATGGGCATCTCGACCTCCAGTGCTCATGACTTGTAGGTTTCTCGGACCCCATATATGCGGAAGCATACGTCAAGATGCACGGATTCGACATTTTACTTGGTGCGTCGCTCTCTTGTATGCCGCTATTTTATCAATGACACGTGATCGACGGTATCTAGATGTGCTTCTGGTCAACCAGACGGCTAATACGCTTGCAGAATCTCTGTTCTTGACTTTGCAACGCTCGGAGACCTCAAGCTGGTCGAACGACCTGCTGTATATACTATAGCGCCTCACGGTTTCCAGAGTATCAAAGCTACAATCAAGGTAGCGACACAAAATTCTCTCCATACTCGCATGTTGATGATTGTCGTAGGTTTCGTCAACAGAGACGGGCGTCATATTTGGTAGTATCTTATGGGAAGGCCCTGCCCTCGCTGAATGTTTGTGTTATCTTGAACGATATTCATATCGATATCATGGATTATATCAAGCCTGCGTACTGTAGTGAAACACAGGTACGTCTTTATTTTGCTTCCCGCTGCGCATCTAGATATTCACTGACTCCTCTCAGTTCCGAAGCATGTGGGACAGAGTTTGAGTGGGAGAACAGGGTAAACGTGTCGACGAATATGTCGTATGTCTTCTAGCTGTCATATCGACTTCTTGCTAATGCATGCGTAGCGACCCTCGCGACTACCTAAAGCACGTCATGAAATCAACCACATGTCTTGTCTCACACCCGAAGGAGCCATGTCGGGTGATTGCGATTTCTTATCTGCGAATATGTATGCTCGCAGTCTATTCGGTGCGTTTCTTCCTGTGTATCTTGGTGTCAACATGTCTCATTTTTTTCATGGGGACAGGCGAAGATGCTCTAGCCAATCTCAGTATCGAGAAAACGGACGCTGGGATTGTAGGCCACGTTCGTATTCGGAGTAAAACGCAGGGTATTGCTTTGTCGTTGGGTGATCGGATTACAATGTGTGAGTGTTTTTCATTGCGTTTTGGGTTGATGTAGATTGATGTTTTTTTGATGGGTGGGAATGTTAGCTCAGAAAGATAGCAAGCCGTCGATATAGAACGATAGAGCATTGGACATGGAGTTACGGTTGTGGAATTGTTGTAGTGACTGATACTGTGTAGTGGAGCTTGCACTTTTCGAGAGGGGTGAATGTTTGTTGCAACGCTGGTACTGATAAATCGTTGAAGTTCTACACGAATATTGTGATGGATAACATCGGAAGTTGCAGTATGCGCGGTAGAACTCCGGGTGCCTCACCTTCATGCTCGAACCCGTACGTGTATGTTAGGCTGGTTGAGCACTATTGCCATTGTGTCCGTACCTCAAGACAGAAGATACCACATACTAGTATTAGAGGAAGACAGTCATTCTGACTTTCCTGTATGTATCTGTTTTCGCTTTCAAAGCTGATACTTATCCCCAATGCATTATGCGACACGTTACCCCACCACTTTCAATGACTCTCAAGGACCGACGTCGACACTTCAGCGAGCAGTGCTTAACCTTCAAAGTTCGCACTGATCGGTTCGCCCATGGCCAACGGCACAAGAGGAATCATGAGATCGAACTTCTTCCACATGCTATCACACAACTATCCAATCTGAGCTAGACAGTACCGCATGCCGGGGAAATCATGATCAATCCGTTTCGAATTCGAACCCGAGCTCTCAATTGATACCCTGTTTCAACCCATTTTACTTTATGTGATATTCTCGAGTGTTCTTGCCGTGGGCCGCGGCTTCCCGGAATTCCAACTGGTCGATATGATTAGCACCTCAGAAGCCAACGTGCTGGTCATGCCTCGAAGCTGTGGTCAAGGGTATTCGATGCTGAGAGGCACAGTCCCTTCCCACAGTACTTCAAGTCTTGCACCTCACTTCCCTCACACTGATCCAATCTTCGACCACTTGTAATGAGCAGAGATCATAGCGTAGATCCTTACCGAGGGGCCCCCAGGCCCAGCGAAGGAGCCGCTGGTGAAAGATCGGTACATGGCCTCATGAGATCGCTTTGGATCAACGCTCATGAAATTCATTGTTGCCTCTGACGCATTCTTCATCCAGAGCCGACCCTGTGGCAGAGTCTGTCTGGCCCTGGGGAAATTTACGAAGAGCGTGACTAAAAAGATTTCTGTATGTTGACGTGAGCCTTCCTGGAATAAGTCTGATGTCGTGCAGAAAACCTTCGAGCGTTCCCGCAGTCGCGTTTCTGAGGCTGTTACCCTGAACGTTGATCATGAAGGCGCCCCATCAGATCAGAATATCGGAGTAAGTGCTCAAGATGTTGTAGTAGTCTCTGACTTATCTGACGAGTCAGTATGCCAAGGATCCTTCTCATCTGCATCCATATGATAATAAGCATCCCACCACGTCTGAGAATCCCAGTGCCTGCGCGAACCAAGGCCTATCCGGAGAACCTGCTTCAAAGGTACCTGCGTCCAATAATATACTTTTCTTCTCTAAATTTGGTGGTCGCACAGGTTCAGGCTGTCCCTTCTGCCGTGCAGGAAGGTACTGGTCCCCAATCAGCTGACGCTCCACTTCGGGATGCCCATGAGGGTGTGGAAGGCATGAATTCACTCGGGAAACATGCCACATCTGCAGCCGAAAGTGGTCCAGCGGATCTCGATGCCGCAGACAATTCCAGACCACGCATCTCCAACCACTCAAAAATTTTGACACTGCCATCGAGAAGATCGGGAATGTATGGACCGCTCTTGTTCATCAGAAGCGTACTAATCAAGTTACATAGGTGCGTCCATACGAGATGGTACTTGGTGTGCTGTCTGCTGCATCAAAAGTACGTTTGGTTTCGCCTTGAGTTCTGTCTCCTGTTCGGAATTGATGATTCCATGTAGATTATTCTCGCCCAAGCAGAGCGCGACCAATCGGTACATCGGCTTCTCAAGAAATTGGATGAAGTTTACCACTTCATGACACACGACGACGCTCCTGGCAAGATTGAATCGATGCGCGATATCGTTCAACAAATCGTTCAACAGACTCTTGAGTGTGCCCGTTTCATCAGGGATTACTCCAAGATCACGAGCTATTGTGAGTCGTTGAGTTATCGTGCTTCACTCATCCTCAATCGTCGTACTGTATCATAGGGAAGAGACTCGTAAAAAATGTTGTCTCGGAAACAGATGATATGGTTACGCGGTACAACAACGCTTTGGACGAGCTGATGAAACAACTTCGGGATCGAGCTCTTCGGGACGTAGCCATCTCCGTTCAACGTACGGGTAAGGATTTGGACGTGCTTCTCACTTTGCGTCCATTCACCCTTCAGATCAAACTCTTGTTACTTTGAGTGAAACGCTAGTCAATCTGGGCGAGACACTGGATCTCAGTGATATGTCTTATGCGGCGGGGTGCGGGACTAGATACCACAAAACAATGTCTACCAGGGACGCGTACAGAGATTCTCTCCCAGATCATTGACTGGATCAACAACATTAGAGGTGATGCTCAGCGTGTGCTGTGGTTGTCTGGAACTGCAGGCACAGGCAAATCGGCCATCGCTCACACGATTGCAAAGTGGTATAACGACATGGGAGGGCTCGGTTCATGTTTCTGCTTCGACAAGCACCCCGAAGCTGACAAACGTCACGAGAAAGTTTCTCTACAATTGCTCGCGACCTAGCTGATCGCGAGCCCGAGATGAAACGAGCATTGGCGAATGCGATTCAAAATGCCACCTCACTGAAGAACACAAAGGATATCCTCCAGCAGTGGGAGAAACTGCTCATGGAACCACTACGGAAGCACTCTGGGTCAAGTGTGGGGACCTGTCTTGATTGTAATCGAAGGTCTAGACGAGAGCGGCGGACCCGGGACACGGCGTAACCTTTTGCGCATACTCGCTGGGAAACTTCAGCAGCAAGGTCTTCCCTAAATCACCGAACTCCCATCCCAACTTCCGGATTCTCGTCACCTCTCGTCCGCTTGACGATGTAAACAAAGGGTTTGAAGGTGCTCAGCATATTCTACGGTTGTCCATGGACGATATTTCACCAGAAGTCGCGGAGCGCGATATCTGCGCTTATATATCTGACGAGTTGGAGGGGTTGTCAGATTTTCAGAATGGAGACTTTGCAATGCTCGCTACGAAGGCCGAAGGACTGTTCGAGTGGGTGCGTCTTGCATGCGCATACGTCAAGGAACCCGATGTCGGATTATTCCCAAGGGATTGTCTCAATACTATCATGAACCGCAATCCAGGGGAGCGGAAGAACTTGTTATATGATATATATCGGCTCATTTTGGAAGAAATCATGCCAATGGATGAGTCTACAAAACTCAGGAATCCCAGTGGCGAGGTTTCGTTCCGTGATGGGACAGATACTTGGCACAGCCGAAGCTCTCCCTTTAGCTTCACTGAATGCTATGCGGCGGCATTTTCCGGAGGACTACGACCAATATTACGGAGTAGAGGTTATGATAAATCGCATGGGATCCCTCCTCAGCGGCACCACCAACTCACATACCCCCATCCGACCCCTTCATGCATCTTTCCGCGAATTCCTGAGAGACAAATCATCCAGCGGTGACTTTGCCATCGAGATATCGAAGGTACATCAACGTGACCTTGCGTTTGCGTCACTGCGAGTGCTGGAACATGACCTTCGCTTCAACATCTGTGATTTGAAGTCTTCATACTTCCCCAATTCCGAAGACACCGGGCTGCGAGACCGAATTGCGACGTGCATCCCCCCGCATCTGTCTTATTGGTGTCAATTTTGGGCTACGCACGTCCGAGCCACAGCCTTCGACGAGAAGCTTGCAGATGAAATCAGATCATTATTCGGCCACGACCGTCTGCTCTTCTGGATCGAAGCCCTCGGCCTTCTCAATAGACTCAGCGGCGCAGTTGCAGCGCTTCCGCTGATTGCCCAGTGGCTGAAGGTGAGCATACCGTTACCAAGCGCTGAAGGATCTTTTCGACAAGTTGAAACAAGTTCACCGCTTTATGAAACAAGACGTCAATCTAGACCAGATTGAATCTACGCGCGATATTATTGGACAAATCGTTCAGCAAACTGTGGAGTGTGCCCGTTTCCTCAGGGATTACTCCAAGATCAAGAGCTTCTATGAGTCGTGAGCTTTTGTGATTCGCACATTCTCAATCTTTTTGCTCATGGAGCCACTAGGAACGCACTCGGGGTCAAGTGTGGGACCTGTCTTGATTGTCATTGAAGCGCTGGACGAGAGCGGGAAACCTTAGACGCGGCGTAGCATTCTGCGCATCCTTGCTGGTAAACTTGAGCAGCATGGTTTTCCCCAAATCACCGAACTCTCATCCAACTTCCGGATTCTTGTTAGCTCTCGCCCCCTTCACGATATTGATCAGGAGTTTCACGGTGCTCCACATGTTCGACAGTTGTCCATGGACGAAATACCACAAGAAGTCGCGGAGCGTGAGATCCGCACTTTTGTATCTTACGGACTGAAAGGGCGTTCAGTTTTGGGGGATAGAGAGTTTGCAATCCTCGCTGCGAAAGCCGAGGGACTTTTCAAGTGGGCACGTCTTGCCTGCGAATACATCAAGAGAGACCTCCCAAACATAAACCAAATATCTCGCTTCAATGCTGTCGTAAACAGCGGTGCTGGGAAGCGGAAAAACTTGCTGTTGAATATGTATCGGCTCATTTTGAGAGAAATCATCAACAAGTATCAGTATCAGGATGACGACGACTACGGAGAAGCGTTAGTAGTGTTTCGTTCTGTGATGGGACAAATGCTCAAAACGCGCCCATCAATTCCACGATAGCCACAAGATTTGCCACACATTTTCGGAATTCTCTTCGCCTAGCATCTGGACGTCATGTGAACTGGACGGGGGTTCAGAGCGTGATCAATGGGCATACAGATGAAGTGCAGTCCGTCTCGTTCTCGTCGGACGGGACTCTCTATCGCTACATTTCATGCACGTATCACACCCAGCTGATTCCTGTCTTTGATCAAAGTCCTATCCTCTCCGATACCTCTAATCAGAATCCCTTCAATACCACATGTCCACGAGCAGTAGTCTCTTCTTCGATGTTATTCTAGCGTTGGTTAATATTCGGCTGATGGGACTGAATCCAGTACTCTATCAGAGACTCGCTGGTCACCCTTGACACAACTCAACGTCCATATGCCATTAGCCAGGATGGTAAATCTTTCACGCCGAGATAGTCGTTTTCCAGGATACTAACATCCAACTCTGTCCTGGATTAAAGTATCTCGGAGCCTCACTTCATCAGGCCATTCTTCGTTATTCTTGCGCTGGCTATCTAATATTCGGTGGTATGCTACAATGAGTGCGTAAGTACGAACGCTTTAAGTGCGCAAGTGCGCGTGAGAGTATCAATAAGTGTTTCTAGGTTTTAGCAAGGTCAGTCCAGTCAATCCATCAACTACAGTGTCCGATGGATTACCCATCACCTCAAACGAACGACAAAGAGGTGCAGACACCTACATCTCAACATCCGGATCCGGATCTGCGTTCTGCATGTTGATGTCTTCCCCCTCGACAAAGTTCCCCTGATCAGATTCCCCCCCACAGGTAGCGGGCCACCTAGCCCTCCCAACCATCCCCTCCACCGCATCACGATATATCACATTATAAGTCTCCTGCTTCGCCACTCGGTGCGGTTTATCCGCGCGTTTGAATATCTCTGCAGCGTTCGTCAGCATAAGACTATTGGAAAGGGGAAGAGGGGAAAAGAACGAACCAAGGAATCGTTCGCCGACCCAGAGACGGAGAGGGGCGTTTCCTATTGCGTCGTGCTTGCCCGTCTCCTTCTCCTTTCCTTTACTTGTAACTCCATCCTTCACCTTCACACCTGCACCCATCCCAGCACCAAGCGTCTCACAAACAGCCAAAATCTCCATAGCGTGCGCAGGCGCCGTGTGTAAATACTGCGCTCCTACTTGTGCAAGGAGGAGGGCGCGGAGATGGTTCTCGCCTGCCAAGGTCGAGAGAGAAAGGGCTGATTTTAGGTGAGATCTGTAGGTGAGAGAAAGGTTCGTGAGTATGAGCTCGGTACATTTTTTAAGTTGCGAAAGGAAGCAAAAAGAAAGAGAGGAAACGTACTTGGCACCGACGATCTCCCCCCTCGCACCCGCAACAGCTGCCTGTACCACTTTTCCAACTGCTTCGAGTGTCCCTCCCATCCCATGACATCGCTGGATGGCAGACTTAGCTAGTGCGTGAGTCTCCTCGTCCAACCAGTCAATCTTTTCGCCGTTTGCGTTTTGGTTTAGAGTGACAATGTTCGAATCTGCGCTCCCACCCTGCACCTGAGTCTGTTCCTGGGCACACATTCCAATGCGTAACAATGCCTCCCCAGCACACGCAGCAGCACCAACATACCCAACCCCAGCATTAAGTTCGTCATCCACGGCTCTAGCGACGCGATAACACACGCTCGCACGTTCGCTATCTCCAAGTGCATGCGCAAGGTGTGCAGCGTGGAGAGTTATGCGTGCGCTGTAGTTGTGGAAGAGGTCGTGCGTGTGGGTTAGTGAGAGGAGCGCGTTTAGGTGCGTTTCTGCCGCGTCGAATTCGGAGCGTTGGATCGAGATCTGTTGATGGGAGATTAGATACGAGATACGAAGAATAAGATATGAAGGAATTGAAGGGAGAAGTTGATACTTACGGCGACGAGTTCGCATAGGAGATCGGCTCTGAGTCTTACAGTGCGCTGTATAATTTCGTCTCTGTCTGCGAGTGAAGCCCAGAGGGGTACTGGAGATATATGTTAGCGTCGGCATAAATGCAATGTCACGCAAAAGATGTTGGAAACAGACAACAAAACGTACGTTCAATGTCATCGCCTGCTCCGTTGACGATGTTAATTCCCGCTTCAGCCCATAGTCTTCTCTTTGGGCTTCTGCCCACTGGGTCCCGTTTCGCGGTGGCGCTTACGAGGAATGTGAGCGGGAGAAGTATGAGTGGGTGGGTGGTGTGAACGGCCAGAGGGGGGTGCGGTGGAAGAGGGATCTGGTGGAGTAGAATGATTAGCACGGGGTGAGGACCAAAGACAAGGAGTAGCGGAACAAATGATCACAAGACTAGATTGTATGCTCTTGCATAAAGTCTTACTCTCAAAAGTCATAAATGGGACACAAAAAAGACGAGAGGGGGAGTAGGAGGGAAAAACGGAAAGCGTACCTGGACAATGCCATCCTTGAATCCATCGAGTGCTCCGCTATCGACGATGGCATGAAGTGCGACGAGTCTCTGCTCAGCTGCGCGAATATTACCTGAGAAAGTGAAGAAAATGGTGCCGAAGAGGAGGGTATGAATGACGAGAGAAGAATGAGCGGGGTCTGATTGCGTGCTTTCCTCCTCCTGGGTGGGTTCTACATTAGACCCGTTGGAGGTGATGTGCACTTGTGAATATTCGCGGGAGAGAGCGTTGACGTCGTGAGCCGTTATGGAATTCCAACGCGGAATTGCATCATTGACTGGTTTTGCATCTGTGGTATTCCCGTCCATCTTCTCGTTATTTTCCTTCCTGTCCTTGTCAAACGTCAGGCCAAGTACGGCCTCTGCGGTATCCAGAGCAGCCCCGACTTGCGTCCATGCACCTGCACGAAGTAGAACGCGCAACTTAATAACGTGAGCGAGTGCAGTGATTCGGGGGTGGTGGTTCTTGCGTGCGAGGGTTATTAGAGTGTCTATGGCGGTAAGTGTTGCTTGGAGGGCGGGGGCACCTAGGGGTGGTGCAGGACTGAGATTGGCACCAGGGGTAGACGAGGGAAGTGGAGTGGTCATTTGTGTAATTAAGGCCAAGTGTGCAGCATATACGGTGCCTGGGGGATCTGAGAGTACGAATGACGCGACGAGGCGTCTGAGGATTGCACGTGCGAACTTCGGGGATGTTGACGAGGACGGGAAGGTGAATGCAAAGTGTGCATGCAACAGAGTAAGATGGTGGCGAAGCGGACGAAGTGAAGGGTGCTGAATAGCGATTATAGGGTCAAGTATTATGTCAGAAATAAAGAAGAGACGCACTTTTTGGGGCATGAGAAGGCTCTTACTGAGTGCTTTTCTCGACCTTTGCACAAAACTCATTAGCAGCACAAGCCACAAAAAAGCAATCTAGCGCACCTCGGAATAAATACCTACTGCCCAGTCACATCCGCTATCCTCGGCGCAAAAGCCACTCTCCATGACTCTCATTCCGACTTCGGCCAAACTTGTCCATGCTCGACATTCCAGATCAGGTGGCGAGCGCAGGAAGAGCTAAGCATTGCCTTAGTGCGCGTAGAGAAAGAAATAGCGAAAAACCAAAGTCAGGATGCGTCGGGGGATGTGCCAGAAGCCCTGGAAGCGCGAGGAGTAGGATTGCTGGAGGAAGCGTGGCGGAGTTCTGGGGTCCGTTTTGGAGACTCTAGAAGCGGTGTAGTGAAGATGATCTTTAGTGGGGCGGGCGAGGGCGAGACTGATAGTGTACGCTGACGTTTTGTGGGGCGAGTGTCGTACATGGTAGAGGGAGAGTGACGCGCCTGTCACGCGTTTAATGAAATGTGACGTGTCGCGCATAAATGATTTGTTTGTGAATGTTGTGTCTTGTTCGGATGAGGCTGATTGTCAGTTCGAGGATGATATTGTAAGGTGCAATTCAATGGTTGCTCTGCGTGCGTTGGAAGTACGTACGTAAATCCAGCTGCAAGGGTCATCCTCACGAAAAGGAAACAACGTGTTAACCTAACTGTGACTTTTAAACCGAGTACTAACTACTAAGACGCTTGGCGATGTCGGACTATTTATACTAGTGGGTAAGTCGTGTTTTCATCTTCTTTCCCATCTTCTTTCTTCCTCCTACTACATAGAATACAATCCTAATATAACTAATCGCTTCCCCAGCCACGACCACGTCCGTCGTTCCATCCTCACTCACATCTCACGCACAATCAGCCTACTCACTCGCACCTTCCACCAGGCCCATCCTTGCAAAAATGCAGCTTCCCCTCGAAACCCCCATCCCCACCAAAAGTTCGCCTTAGACGAGCCCCCTTCAGCCCCCCCATCTCCCCCGCGCAGACCCCCCACAACTCGCCCTCAGCGTAACTACCTCCCTTCCAAGTTCTTCTCTTCTGGCTTGCTCTCTCCTACCCCACGCAAACGCAAACCCAGAAAAGAAAATGTGACCATCTCGCCATGCCAAAGAGAGGCGGCGTAGGGGAGGCCTTCAAGAGCGGTGAATCCCGTATGCCCGCAGAAGGCGACGAAGACTACGACGGCGTCACCGTCGTTGGTTCGGTGGCAAGAGCGTCACACCCGTCCCCGCATGCATTGGAGACAGATTCAAATGGGCTCTTCCTAATCACCAATCTCTGCGTATATCTCATTTCAGATCCAGTTCTAATAATAACAACACCCTGCCAGTTAAGCGCATACGCCCTAACAGGTCCTCATATTCTGTCTCCTAACCTGGTTCGATGTATTCGAACACGCTGATATCATCCGCGTAGGAAACCGCACGGAACTCATATTCAGCACAGCTGCCTCAGCCCTCGCAGCAGTCACAAGCATCATCGGATGGGCAGGTATCCTCCTTAACAACCGCTCCTTCCTTGCTCTCTACACATTCGCTCTCTGGCTCTGCTTCGCACTCCTCGTAACACCAGGATACATCACCTACAAAAAACGCACCTTTAACCTCGAAGGCAAACTCAACGCTCAATGGTCTCGTGTCCTCGGCGCAGAAGGCCGTCTGCGCATCCAGAACAAACTCCATTGCTGCGGGTATTACTCCCCATTCGTCGAAGCTACAATTTCTCAAACATGCTACGCCCGCTCCGTCCTCCCGGGGTGCAAAGAAGCATATGTCAACTTTGAGAAACACGCCTTGACAATCTGGTACACCATCGCTTTCGCCCTCGTCCCCCTCCAACTCGTAATCATGCTCACAGGTCTCTTGTGTTCTAACCACGTGACTTATCGCTTGGAAAAGGCATGACCAAAGGCTATAGGTTGAGTACGGAGAGTATGGCTGTTATTATGGATAATTATGCCAAGTGCGTTCTCTCTCTGTATTTGTTTTATTTGGTGTTGATG
>NW_024538146.1:0-12660 GCF_016628075.1 Suillus paluster
GCAGAATACAGGCGTTCCATCCCGAGTGCTTCAAGAAAATCGTCAGCGTCATCACAGGGCATGGTCCTCGGATTCAGAGGAATTTATATGGTCATTTCAGAATACATTTCAAACTTGAAACAAAAATTCCTTCTTGTGGGCTGGTAACATATCTTGGAGGGCACTTCTAGGAATGATATGAGCCAACAATGAAAGAAAACGGCGGTTGGGTTGTGGAGATATGTCAAAATACTGACTTTTCAGCCCACCTGACATATCCACATTCATTGTCGACCTCTGGATGCTCTGGGACCATCACAATCGATTCCTAGGCCTCATAAACCTCAGTTACATTGTTTTCAATATCGTTATTGAGGTGCAATATCGGAATAGTGACATAAAGGTGATCAGGGGGGGGAGGAGGACCTTGTATATCTCAGGAATATGATTTTTCCAGGGAAATCTGGCATGACCATCGTGTTCAGAGGGCTCAAGAACCCCCAGGAAAAATAGTTTCTGAAGGACAGGCAGTCACATGAAGGCTAGAAAAATCGATCTTTGGGTGGGGCAGCATGACAGGGTGGTCAACTTTGGAACATGATTTTTAGAGCGAAATCTGGCTCGACCATCGTGTTCATATGGTCAAATACCTCTAGAATGAATCCTAGCTAAAGCCAGGCAAGTCATATGAAGGCTGAAAAAATCAATCTTTGGGTGGGGCAGCATGGCAGGGGTGGTCAACTTTGAAACATGATTTTAGAGCGAAGTCTGGCTCGACCATCGTGTTCATATGGTCCAATAACCTCTAGAATCAATCCTATCTAAAGCCAGGCAAGTCATATGAGGGCTGAAAAAATCGATCTTTGGGTGGGGCACCATGACAGGGGTGGTCAACTGTGGAACATGATTTTTAGAGACAAATCTGGCATGACCATCGTGTTTTGTATGGTTTAATAACATTCAGAAAGGTTCCTAGTGAAAGCCAGGCAAGTCATGTGAAGGCTGAAAAAATCGATCTTGGGATAGGGCACCATGACAGGGGTGGTCAACTGTGGAATATGATTTTTAGAGACAAATCTGGCATGACCATCTTGTTTATATGGTTTGATAACATTCAGAAAGGTTCCTAGTGAAAGCTAGGCAAGTCATGTGAAGGCTAAAAAAATCGATCATTGGGTAGGGCACTATGACAGGGGTGGCCAACTGTGGAATATGATTTTTAGACACAAATCTGGCATGACCATCGTGTTTATATGGTTTGATAACATTCACAAAGATTCCTAGTGAAAGCCAGGCAAGTCATGTGAAGGCTGAAAAAATCGATCTTTGGATAGGGCATCATGATAGGGCTGGTACTCAACTTTGGAACATGATTGTCAGAGACAAAAATAGTATCACCAATGCATTCATAGGGTTCAATAACCTCGATCATGAGTCCTAGTTAATGACAAATGTGTTATATCAAGGGCTAGTGAATCGATCTTTGGATAGGGCACCATGACAGGGGTGGTCAACTGTGGAACATGATCTTTAGAGACCAAACTGGCATCTCCAATGCATTAATATGGTTCAATAATATCAATAATGAGTCCTAGTAAATGACAGATGTATCATATGAAGGGCTAGTAGGTCAATCTGTGGGTAGGGCAGCATGATAGGAGCGGTTTACTCAACTTTGAAACATGATTGTTAGAGACAAAACTGATATCACCAATCGATTTATAGGGTTCAATAACCTCGAGAATGAGTCCTGGCTAATAACAAATGTGACATATTGTGCGCTAGTAAATCGATCTTTGGATAGGGCACCATGACAGGGGTGGTAGTCAACTCTGGAACATGATCTTTAGGGACCAAACTGGTATCACCAATCGATTGATATGGTTCAATAACCTCTAGAATGAGTCCTAGCTAATAACAAATGTGACATATCATGGGCTAGTAAATCGATCTTTGGGTAGGGCACCATGACAGGGGTGGTACTCAACCCTGGAACATGATCTTTAGAGACCAAACTGGTATCACCAATCATTTAATATGGTTCAATAACCTCGATAATGAGTCCTAGTTAATAACAAATGTATCATATCACGGGCTAGTAATTTGATCTTTGGGTAGAGCAGCATGACAGGGGTGGTCAACTGTGGAATATGATTTTTAGAGACAAATCTGGCATGACCATCGTGTTTATATTGTCTAATAACTTTCATAAAGATTCCTTGTTGAAGCCAGGCAAGGAATATGAAAGCTGAAAAAATCGATCTTTGAGTAGGGCACCATGACAGGGGTGGCACTCAACTTTGGAACATGAATGTTAGGGACAAAACTGATATCACCAATCGATTCAAAAGGTTAAATAACCTCGAGAATGAGTCCTAGCTAATAACAAATGTGACATATCGTGGGCTAGTAAATCGACCTTTGGATAGGGCATCATGACAGGGGTGGCAGTCAACTCTGGAACGTGATTTTTAGAGACAAATCTGGCATGACCATTGTGTTTATATGGTGTAATAACCTTCACAAATATTCCTAGTGAAAGCTAGGCAAGTCATGTGAAGGCTAAACAAATCGATCATTGGGTAGGGCACCATGACAGGGGTGGTCAACTGTGGAATATGATTTTTAGAGACAAATCTGGCATGACCATCGTGTTTATATGGTTTGATGACTTTCAGAAAGATTCCTAATTAAAGCCAGGCAAGGAATATGAAAGCTGAAAAAATCGATCTTTGAGTAGGGCACCATGACAGGGGTGGCACTCAACTTTGGAACATGAATGTTAGGGACAAAACTGATATCACCAATCGATTCAAAAGGTTAAATAACCTCGAGAATGAGTCCTAGCTAATAACAAATGTGACATATCGTGGGCTAGTAAATCGATCTTTGGATAGGGCACCATGACATGGGTGGCAGTCAACTCTGGAACATGATTTTTAGAGACTAACCTGGTATCACCAATCGATTCATAGGGTTCAATACCCTCGAGAATAAGTCCTAGCTAATAACAAATGTGACATATCGTGCACTAGTAAATCAATCTTTGGATAGGGCACCATAACATAGGTGACAGTCAACTCTGGAACGTGATTTTTAGAGACTAAACTTGTATCACCAATCGATTCATAGGGTTCAATAACCTCGAGAATGAGTCCTAGCTAATGACATATGTGCCGTATCATGGGCTAGTAGATCGATCTTTGGATAGGGCACCACGACAGGAGTGGTAGTCAACTCTGGAACATGATTTTTAGAGACTAAACTGGTATCACCAATCGATTCATATGGTTCAATTCCCTCGAGAATGAGTCCTAGCTAATGACATATGTGCCGTATCATGGGCTAGTAGATCGATCTTTGGATAGGGCACCACGACAGGAGTGGTAGTCAACTCTGGAACATGATTTTTAGAGACTAAACTGGTATTACCAATCGATTCATAGTGTTCCCTAACCTCGAAAATGAGTCCTAGCTAGTAGCAAATGTGACATATCGTGCGCTAGTAAATCGATCTTTGGATAGGGCACCATGACATGGGTGGCAGTCAACTCTGGAACGTGATTTTTAGAGACTAAACTGGTATCACCAATCGATTCATAGGGTTCAATAACCTCGAGAATAAGTCCTTCTAAAATTTCTGCTTCATTATGGGTTTCACCCATTCAGAATCAGCATGCTATCGGAGACAGCTCGGTCTGGGCATTCAAGTCTTGGTTCGGTGGTGTTGTAACTAATGACATCATATCTATATCCTAATTCACATCCATTACCAAGTCTTCTTCCACAGTCTCTCTTATATGCATGGGAAATGGCCGGAGCTTGCGAGAATGTGGGGGAGGGGGGATCCTCTGATTTCTCTTGGCCATGGTCATCTTCTTTTGAATCTCCCGACACTTTTGTCTCTCCGTCTTCCTTCTCAGATTACCATCGGTGTCAAAGGATTGCGAGTCCATCAGGTCAGCTGCAAATATGCGCTTTCCCTTGATCAACTTCATCGTACGACGTGCTCTGGTGGCTCTCTGCTGTGTCTCTACTCCCCTTCCAATGCAGTCGATCCTGTAAAATCTGGGGTTCGTTATGAACACGATGGCGTCATTTTTTTGCGTCCACACCCTCGACCCGCTGGCAGGGAGACAATGGACATCCGAAAATACCTCAGATAATCCTTGCTTTAGCAACATGCCCTGGTCCTCGTCCATGGTCCCCATGGTCCTATGAAACTCAGCAATGTATCCATCTCCCTCCCACAGCATGGACCACTGAGCGTTATTCTTGTGGGGCGCATCAGGATCAGGAAAGAATAGAGAGCGCCTGTCACCAAACCCTCTAGACTTGGGACCCATCCGACCAGCTGTGACTCCAGTATGGTCCTGCAGCCCTGCATTGCAGGCTTCGAATGCGACAGCAGCGAGGGTGTCATCGATGCTTGTTATGGTCCAGCACTTCATCGCCTCCTGAAGTGAATTTGGGTGAGGCCTGATGCCTTTCAAGACATCAGTCGTCAGCATCAGCCATATGTGTCTGGTGAACATGATGAACAGTCGTCCGACAGATAGTTCCATGTCGGACAACCTGGAAGACCAAGACCATGGTCTCATGATCATCGCAGGAGAGCTTGCTATGACTGCTTTGAGTCGATTCCATGTCGGCGTCCGACCAAGCGGATATTCTTCCAGCTCTGATTCAGCAGTAGCCTGCGAATCAATCCTTCCCACTCCCACTCCCACTGCTCTATCTCTTTGAGCCTTTGCATTTACGCCCATAAGGGCCAGCACATTCAAATCATCGACTTGCTGCACTTCATCCAGGCAGGTCTCGCTGCCGAGATCGAATTTCTGCAAGAAAAACATTCCTGCTGTTTCCAGCACATTTCTATACTCGAGGAGAGCAAGGGATTCGCGGACATGGAAGTCATAGATGATCGGGGTAGATGTTGTTGAACGAAGCATGTGGTTCAGCAGGCCGGTGAGGATACCAAGGTTTGGAGGATTCTTTTTGACAATGGCTATTTGGGTCCTCTGAATCTCACGAACCCGTCGTCTGATGAGCTCGAACCATATCTTCGATGGTATCCACAGCACAGGGATCAGATCGCAGATATTCTATAGCCTACAAGGTGATCATCGCATGAGCCATTGAGCTCGCGAGTCGCTGATTCATGGAGGATCGCTGACCTTGCTTTCGATATTGTCCAGCATTATTCTAGCTGCATGTCCGCTCACTCTGTACTCGTCCCTGACACCATATGTTTTCTCCTTGCAGCCATCGATGACCTTGACCATTTCAAAGCATTCGGCCATGTAGGATGGAGAAAGCTTGTATGCATCGCTATCGGAAGCGAAGGCCACTCGGTTGTTGTTGGTTCGGATGGATTCGTAGTACAGGTTGTATGTGCTCCTGAATGCGATGTGCGTCTGCTGGGCCCTCTCCTGCTGCATCTCGGCCTGCAGCGCACCATATCTTGAGAGCGTGTTGTGATGATGCATCTCACCTCTCTTGTACCCCCCTGCGCCGAATGATGCTTCCAATGCGTCCAATCTCCATACACCTATGACAGGCACATCTGGGGAGTGGGGTGTGAATGAGATCCCGACGTCTACGAGCAGCTCGCCATGTTGCCTGTCCATCATGTATGGCCAGTCGAGGTCGGACAGGTTTCGACAAAGGGCCTCTTCTGGTCCTGAGAAACGCCCTCTCTGACCATCCTTCGTGAGCAACTTTATGCCCTTTCCTTCCAGAATGAAGAACGACGACCCGAACATACTAAGCTCAGCCTCTCCATCACATATTCGATGCTTCATACGTTCCTGTACGTCCTTAAAGTCATCATCAGACAGGGGGATTACTTTTGGAGGTCCCCATCCCCCTTTGCGTCCTCCTGCACCCTTGGCCTTGTATCGCGCCTCCTCCAATGTGTTCTTCAGGTAAGGCGCCCAGCTTGCATCGGTGCAATCTCCTATGGAAGGAAGCAACACCCTGTCCCAGAAGATGTCCAAGACTTCCTGGGGCATGAGCGTGATTCTCCGACCGTTTACTGGGTGTTGATGAATCATTCTTGGGAATGCGACATAAAGATTCAGCATCGAGGAAGCAGATGATATGCGCCCGATGCACACATGAGGGATGGCAGACATAGGGAAACGTTTGGATAGCCATTCGGTCCTGCCACCGGGCATATGGGCATCTGCCTCTGACTGTGGAATTGTAATGTCGACGTATGTATGATTGTGCTTGAAGATCCCAGGTTTCGTTTGAAATGGTGGAGCGACATAAATGCCGACAGATCCTCTGCACCGGAACGTTTTTGTGGTCCAAATTATGCTATCTATGTCCACTGAGATCTCTATCTCATCTTCCGAAAATTGAATGGCATCTCTTTCGAGATCAATATGAAGCGCAGGACCATCTCCGTATCGATAACTGGTGTGGCCACGCACAAAGGCATTGTGTCCGAACCTGCACTCGTCATGCAGTGGCGGGTCGTACTGTACAGAGTCTATTATTTCAGACGCAGACATGATTTCCACATCTGATACCCGCGTGCAACGTTCATCCTGGTTCGTCCCTCGCCGGTCCAGGGTGTATTCTCCTGTGACGCGATCCGGCACTTGATTGGAAGCATCATAGGATTCGGACGTGCCAACTGGCATGATGTGTGCCATTGTAGCTATGGGGTCGCATTGATAGAATATGTGGAAGGAACTAGGGGTAATCCTGTACCCATGATCGACCCAGTTCGCCCAAGCAGTGGACAGCTGCATTCCTCTGTCCAGGAATGTCATTGTGGGATTGACGTCACTTGGAGGTCTCAGCATCTCGATTGTAGGTCCACCCTCATAATCGTCGAAGGTGCGATCGTCCTGAATCCATCTTCTGCCTGTATATGCGGCTAGGGGGACTGGAGCGATGGGACGAGGATATCGTTTGTTGCTTCCCATATTCCAGTTGGACACTCGCCTACGAGTTTCTGAAGCTGATTTGGAGCGTTGTGAATCGACTTGACCATCGACATCAGTTGGCAGCTCTGGCTCCAGTTGAAGGTGTGTGCCGACAGCACGAGCAGGTATGGCATTACGATTGCGAGATCCGGCCAGTTCCTTGTTTGCTTTGAAAAGTCGGGCGAGTTCTGCCTTTCTCTCTGCAGGTAGGACTGTGCAGAGGGTATCCTCGTCTTCACCATAATCGTCTTCCGCATTATCATGATTAACTGCAGTGTCACCATGATTCTCGCGATGGTGTGAGTCGTTGTCATCATCGTGGTTGAGCACAGAACATTGGCATGCTGAGCATGTAGCGCTCACGATAGTCAATTTCCGCAAGAGCTCGAGGCATTCGGCCTGATGCTTCCCATTCTGAATGGAATTTATGACCTCCTCATCTGGCATATCATCTTCTAGCCAATCGTCCGGTCGGGTGTCCAGGAGCATCAGGTAGTCGCTACAGCTCATCTTGATGCATCCAGCAACCATGCGCAACATGTGTATGCGCAGTTTGTGCCCGCATTGCACTTGAAACGGTGGTAGGTTACCGCGCTCATCCACTCCTGAGATCATGCATTGCTCCAGCACAGAGCATGCCATGGGACCGCAGTCCACCCCAGTTTTTGTCGAATCTCTAGGTATCACTGATACGTCTGTGACATCTCCTGGGCTCCAGTCATGAAGGGCCGCGATTTTCCTCCAATATTCCGGTCCTCTCCAATTGCTCCAATCATGTGGATCTGCTCCATCTACGTCTATTGCGCCATCAGACATTTGGCGACCCAGAACATGCGCTGTGCGTTTCTGAAAGTCGAGGATGACAGCGAAGAAACATTCGGAATCATGGACTATGAATCCTACAGGGACCACAGGACATGCGCCTTCATGAGGCACAAAATGGTTCCTCCTAAAGAGCTCCATGTCTTCATCCGCCATGTTGTTTGCCATCACTACACACAGGTCCACGTATCTCATGCGTGATCTGCTCAGCGCCTCATACCAAACATGCAACAGGTAGAAGTTTGCAACCGTCGCTTCAAGCCGCTCGTTCAGCCCAAGGGTTCTCCAGTTGTGCCAGGCAGAAGTCCACACAACTGGTCGGGCCATTGCACGACCTGTAATCGATAGAGATGAGTGTTTCTTGTTAAATCAACATTATTCTGAACTCACAAGCAATTTCCACAACCGTTGGTTTAGCTAGTGGCGACAGTGGGGCTTCAAGCGAGGGTGACCGGACCTCAGGCAGCGGTGGTGGCGAAGGTCTGTAATCATCATCTTGTATTGCTCTCGACGATCGTGGTGGACTCCCTAATCGAAGACACAGTCATTTAACACACATACGCAGCAAATAGAAGACTAACGACGCTCACACTGTGATTCCTCGATGTGTTCCTCACTCTCGTCTTGAAATTCATGATCACTCATATGTGATCGACGGCAGACCTGTTGCTGGGATGCTGGGAATTCGATGTTGCAGCTTATGGGTTTAAATGGAAGATATAATATTACTGACCAGTCACTCGTGTATCATGCGCAATGAACTCAAATTTATCCTGTCCCTCAGGGAGGTTCAGACGCACATGTTTCTTCAATCCTGAAAATGAACGGTTAACAGGCCTTCCAAATACACTATCCATGAGGACTGACTTGACCCATGGTGACATCCAGATCGTCTTTTGGGACGGCCTCGACCACGCCCTGCGGATCCTTGTGTGGAATTTACATGGTCCTTCAAATTGGCAACAGGTCCAGATGTAGTTGTGCCCCCTGGTACAGGGCTGATCGTAACACGGATAACAGGATGTCTTCCAGGTTTCTGTCTATGATCCCTCCTCAGTCGACGCAACACAGGTCGGGTCTGTGCCTTTTGTGCTGTGTTCGATGGTACTATGACAGAATTGCAAGAATGTATCAATGTCATCACAGTGCTCCGTATCAAGTAAAATGTGTTATACTGACCCTCTGATACTCTGCATTGCTCAACTACCTCCTCATCCTCAAATTGATTATCATCGTCATAGGAGGTTACATTGTGATCATCGACGGTGTGAAAGCGGTCTCCAGGATCCTGGATGAGCACAGTGTGTCTGCAATCTGCGCATATTGCGCTTAAAGCAGCCAGTTGCTCCAGCAGACCCAGGCATTCGACCGATTGCTTCCCGCGCTGTATCGCAGAAATGACATCCTCATGTGGGATTTCATGAGCGATCCAATGAGTTTGGGGACCGTCCAGGAGCATCATGTAATCTCTGCAGCTGATCTCAATCCGCCCAGAAACAATGCGGAATATGTCCATGCGCAGTATGTGCCCACATTTTATGTGTATCGGCGGCACATTCCCATATCTGTCCAGCCCGCACGTTAGAGCTTGCTCCAGCACGGAGCATGCTATCGGGCCGCAGTCCACTCCGTTTTGAGCCCAATCTTGCACCCTGATGCAAACATCAGTGGCATCTCCTACCGTCCATCCGTGTAGCGCTGCAACATTCCTCCAATATCTAGGCCCTCCCCACGCCTCCCAGTCGTTCGGGTTGGTCCCATCGACGTGCATGGCGTCATCCGAAATATGGCGACCAAGGACGTGTGCTGTGTGTCGCATAAAATCAAATATGACGGCGAAGAAATGTTGTGAATGATGAATGATGAATCCAACAGGAACTATGGGACATGCAGCATTTGGAAGGATGAAGTGGTTCCTCCTTATTTCATCCAGCTCAGCATCGCACAAGTCAACCGCCATTGCTGCATACATGTCCAGATATCTCATGCAGGTTCGGCCTAGCCCTTCATACCAGACATGTAACAGATAAAAGTTCGCCACTGCTGCATCAAGCCACATGCTTGATCGGAGTGTTTTCAAATTATGCCAGGCATCTGTCCAAAGAATTGGTCGTGACATTGCACGAGCTGTAGTAAGATGTGGCGAGTGCCTTCGATTAAATCATCGTCATTCCTTCTGGTGATACACTCACACGCAATGTCAATGGCTAGTTCACCATCCAGCTGGAGTTCTTCTTCGTCGACTCTCCTTGATAATGAATTTATATTCCCTAAGCCAAGTGAGTTTCGGTGTACTATATCAGGCCAATGCGGTCCAGGGACCTTGAGTGCTTACCCGTCCCATGATCGTGCGCGTCAGCGACCATATTCAAAACTTTATTGTCTGACGCTGCTCAATTAGACGTTCAGGTGCATTAACTTAGATGAACTGTGGATGATCACTAACCTGTCAAGCGTGAACCCACCACATGTTTTTTTGGACGTCCTCGACCTTTTTGCTTTGTTTGTAGTTTCATCAATTCAGTGTCTTCTGTGGCTCCACTATTCTGATCATGCCCACATCCTGCTTTTGCTCTGCCTTGGATAGGGGATACCATTACAGAGACTTCTTTATGGTTCCCAGTCGCCTTTCCATTGCTGTGGTTGACTTCGACAACGTTCCCGTCAGTTGGTGGATCCTCAGGTACTGGGCTTATTGTGGCATGTATGATAGGTCGAGCTGATGATTTCAACCCATCCTTGGCGCATGCCTGCTTTTTAGTACTGCCTGCGCCAATTTATCATGTGCATCAACATAGGGGTCAATCTAATTAACTCACGATTCCCTGTTCTTTTGATAACTTTCTTTTTCGGCCTTCCACGCAGCCGTTTATTGTCCGTTAAAATCTCCTTTCCTTTGTCCAATATTCCACAGTTCTCTATGGCTGCCAAAAGATCAGTCATATCTGTGTCTGTATTCCACCCAGCATCGCCTGTATCAGGTGCTGTGTATTTAACAGGCCTTGCAGCTATCTTTCTGTGTGGGCTGGAATTCAGGATGCCGCATTCCATGATCTCCTGCAGAATTTCGAGTCCATTTTCCTCCATGGCGCCGTTCAGACTGACTGAGGTGAGGTTAATTTAGAGTTTAGATGCGAATGCCAGCTATCTACCACCCTCCATTTGTTATATTATCAAACCTCTCACATGAACGCCCAGGCCGTCAGGCCTTGAATACCTATCGGTGACCTTATTTGCTGCCACTTGTTGCGCTCTATGCCCCATAGTACTTCGGATCTTGTGACTCATCTCAATCCTTCCATTTTTTTTTTCGAGGGTAATCGGTGTTTATCAGTCTAATTGACTGTGGCGCACCCTATTTCATTCCAATTACGTCAAAGTACATACGATTGGTATGCAGCACAACCCACATGACCATTATTCGGCACCTACATAGGATGGTCCGCCTATATCAATGGTTTAATTGCAGCACTGCTTCATATGTTTGTGGCATGGCTCAGATGCTGATATTACAGCATTCGGAGTACTGCCAGTAAGCAACCCTTTGATACGTAATTCTAATCCGGATCTCAGGTGTCCAAATTCATAGTAGTACAACCCTCTCATTTTCCTGAATATCGCCTGACACTTTGACTCCGTTACATGCCCCGTGTGCACCGGTGTCGTGTCTGCTGTTCCATTACCTGAACATCCATATTCTCTGCGGTGTGGTTTCAGACTCGATGTCTCATCGTCTGTCTATCGTCAGCTCTGTCTCACATGTAGATCGTAGAAGACTTCCCCCGATGCGTAGCAGTAAGCCAGATACTCGTCGACTGCGGACTTGTAGGTCCTTCGAATGTATGTTTTCTGTCTTCTGACGTAGTTATGTTGATCGCTCACTTAAGACTGACTTCATGTCACTGTCGCTCATAGGGGTATACAACACGGACGATGATTCGTGTTCGACACATGAGTTGCATCGTCTCATACTTAGGGTGGGGGAAACGTGCGATCTTAATTTCATTTGCTTTTCATGTTTAAGATGCTGACATGCACCTTGTTAGTATTGCAATCTTCCCAGATGATGTACGGGCGGTGCCAAAAGAAGATGGAAGCCTGCCCATCATGTCTTATTGGTATGGCAAGGTCGCCAAAATATATTTGAAGGAACAAGGGGACACCCATGTGAGCATACTAAAAGTTCAGACACGCCCAAACTCCTAATGTAGTCCGATGAAGGATGTCTGGCTGGACATACAGTGGTATTACAGACGGATGGACTTGGAGGATAATGGAGTAGAGTGCATTATTCTGTCATTCGCGCAATTGCTGCCAGGATACTAACACATTGAATGCAGCCTGGCTCAATACATGGGCGAGTATGAGCTTGTGCTCAGCGACCACATATCTTTAGTGGATATGACATGCGTCGAAGGTGTGTGTCGTGTGATCAATTGCCCACCATTTGACGCATTCCTGTTCATGTCAGACCATGCTTTGATCGTCAGCTATGATGAAGGCAACATTTCACAACGTCAACTACCACCCGAGACCCCATACCATCGTTGGAATGTGGAAATAAAATTTGTGAAGAGCAGGACGAAAGTGCGCCTTCATGGTATGAATCTTAGTGTAAGGCTATGGCATATTGTTTTCCGCTGTGTAAAATTCTGATCCGTTTGAAATCTCCAGAATCCACAGCGAGCATCGCAGTGTCGCTGCGATGCATGTGATCTTACGCTATACTGTCCCAGCATCTCCCAGCGATACTGCAGGAAATGCAAACAGTGGTTCAATCAAAAATGCCTGGATTCTCTTGAACTTCGGGTAGATCGACGTCCTACGCCAGTGTTGCCGGCTATATACAACGATATTCAGTTGGAGGCAGAGTTCCTCACCATGTTTACCATGCCAATTTGCCGTGGTGGTCCATTTG
>NW_024538147.1:0-12657 GCF_016628075.1 Suillus paluster
GTAAAGTAGGGGAAAACACCAAAAATGTGACAACTGCAATCTTAGAAGTTTTAGCCTGTATAGAAGGATTCTGTAGGTATCCTGATGTACCAACCTGGTGTACATACTCTAAATCTGTCTAGGAATGGTCCCCATATCATTCTACAGCTGTGTTCCTGTAGGAAAACCTTTCCCAGAGGATGACCACCAGGAGAGGGTGAGTACACAGCATCACAAGGTTTTGTCTGTGGATGTTAAGGTCATGCTCAAAGGAAGGAGAACTCAAAGGGCTTGACTTCAGCTTGTGTGCTGCACCCCTTACCCGAGTATGTGCCCTTAATTTATGAGAGGCAGGAGGGAAGTCCAACAAAGTCCAGAGGTTTCCGGAGGTCAGACACTAGGGGAGTTCGGCAGAACTCCAGAGGTTCAAGGAAACCCAGAGTAAGACTGCTGTGGACAAGTCTGGAGTAGAAATGGAACAGAGGTAAACTACCATAAGGTAGAGCTGGA
This sequence comes from Suillus paluster, assembly GCF_016628075.1. NCBI lineage: Eukaryota > Fungi > Basidiomycota > Agaricomycetes > Boletales > Suillaceae > Suillus > Suillus paluster. Next base: position 490 of record NW_024538147.1, read on the forward strand.
GACACTCTGGTCTAGATATAACATATCCTCTGAATGTGTGGCTTTTTCTTGTAAGGCTCATAACTTTGTCAAATCTTGACCATTTTACATGATCAGACCACCGGTAAAATCGCCGGATTGAGTGCTACGTTACCACAAGCAATTGGTCACATAACTACCGGTCAAAAAATACCGGTCACAATGGTCTAGATATCACATATCCTCTAAATTCATGACTTTCTCTTGTAGAGCTCATGACTTTGTCAAATCTTGACCATTTACATGATCAGACCACCAGTAAAATCGCCGGATTGAGCGCTATGTTACCACAAGCAACTGGTCACATAACTACCGGTTGAAAAATCCCAGTCACAATACTGTAGATATCATATATCCTCTAAATTCATGACTTTCTCTTGTAGGGCTCATGACTTTGTGAAATCTTGACCATTTTACATGATTCAGACCACCGGTAAAATTGCCGGATTGAGTGCTATGTTACCACAAGCAACCGGTCACATAACTTCCGGTTGAAAAATCCCAGTCACAATACTGTAGATATCATATATCCTCTGACTTTGTGACTTTTTCTTGTAGGGCTCATAACTTTGTCAAATCTTAACCATTTTACATGGTCAGACCACCAGTGGAATCACCAGATTGAGTACTATATTACTGCAAGCAACTGTTCACAAAAATACCGGTCACAATGGTCTAGATATAACATCCTCTAAATCTGTGGCTTTATCTTGTAAGGCTTATAAGTTTGTCAGATCTTAATGATTTTGCATGGTCAGACCACCGGTGGAATCACCGGATTGAGTGCTATGCTACCACAAGCAACTGGTCACATAACTACCGGTTGAAAATCCCGGTCACAATACTGTAGATATCATATATCCTCTAAATTCATGACTTTCTCTTGTAGGGCTCATGACTTTGTGAAATCTTGACCATTTTACATGATTCAGACCACCGGTAAAATTGCCGGATTGAGTGCTATGTTACCACAAGCAACCGGTCACATAACTTCCGGTTGAAAAATCCCAGTCACAATACTGTAGATATCATATATCCTCTGACTTTGTGACTTTTTCTTGTAGGGCTCATAACTTTGTCAAATCTTAACCATTTACATGGTCAGACCACCAGTGGAATCACCAGATTGAGTGCTATGTTTTACTATAAACAACCGGTCACATAAATACCGGACACAATGGTCTAGACATGATATATCCTCTGAAATTGTCACTTTCTCTTGTTGTAAGACTCATAACTTTGTCAAATCTTAACCATTTTACATGGTCAGGCCACCGGTGGAATCACCGGACTGAGTGCTATGTCACCACAAGCAACTGGTCACATAACTACCGGTTGAAAAATCCCGGTCACAATGGTCTAGATATGATATATCCTCTGACTTTGTGACTTTCTCTTGTAAGGCTCCTAACTTTGTCAAATCTTAACTATGTTACATGGTCAGACCACCGGTGGAATCACCGGATTGAGTGCTATGTTACCACAAGCAACCGGTCATGTAAATACCGGTCAAAAAATACCGGTTGCAATGGTCTAGATACAATATATCATAATATCCTCTAAATTTATGGCTTTCCCTTGTAGGGCTCATAACTTTGTCAAATCTTAACCATTTTACATGATCAGACCACCGGTGGAATCGCCGGATTGAGTGCTATGTTACCACAAGCAACCGGTTATATAAATACCGGTCGTTGTTGCACCCCATAATACCGGCCCACCCGTCTCCATTGCACCCTATCATGCCGGCCCACCCGTCTTCATTGCACCCCATATCACCAGCCCACTCATCTTCATTGCGCCCTATAATGCCGGCCCACCCGTCTTCATTGCACCCCATATCACCAGCCCACTCGTCTTCATTGCACCCCATATCACAGGCCGGCTCGTCTTCATTGCACCCCATATCACCGGCCGGCTCGTCTTCATTGCACCCCATATCACCGGCCGACTCGTCTTCATTGCACCCAATAACACCGGCTGACTCGTCCTCATTGCACCTCCTTTACCGGCCCACCCGTCTCCATTGCACCTGCTATACCGGCCCACCCGTCTCCATTGCACCTGCTATACCGGCCCACTCATCTTAATTGCACCTTATTTACCGGCCCACCCATCTCCATTGCACCTGCTATACCGGCCCACTCGTCTCAATTGCACCCTATTCTCCGGCCCCCTCGTCTTCATTGCACCTTATGTACCGGCCCACTCGTCTCCATTGCACCTCATTTACCGGCCCACTCGTCTCCATCACACCCCAGTTCCCCGGCCCACTCGTCTATATTGCACTCCATTCCTCCGGCCCACTCATCTATCACACACTGGATTCACTACTACTATTCATAATTTCCTATATAGTACATTGCTATACTACCATCTATACTATATACACCCGGCCCATCCGTTTGCCTTGGACACTCCACCCCTTCGGCCCACTCGTCTAACACGGTACAATTATTGCCATGGGCCGGCACCGGGTGACCCGTCTCTATTGGTACATTGTCACGCCCGGCTGCCCGTCTGAGACGGGTGAATTCACTGAAGGGGCTCCCTCATCACCATCATCGACGTCCCTCTGATCCCCTTCCTCATCATCATCGACGTCCCTCTGATCCCCTTCATGACGGACATCCGTCAGTTGCTTGCGTCCTTGGATGCGTCTGATCTCACTTTCTCCGACCTCACGGCCTTCGTTCGGCTTGCATGCATGGCGAAACCATTCATTCACCAGTGCATGACCGACATCTGCCATCCACCCACCCACCCTCCAGAAGTCGTTATACTCCTTCTTGCTGGCGCACTTGGCCAAGACCGACCCACTATCCTTGCATGCTGGGTAGCATTGCATCAGGTTATTTGGACTCATGGTACAGTACTCCCAACTGACAAGGAGATTGAGGCTTTTAACCGTCATGGACTTATGCGTGGTATTGGTGCGTTGCTGTTCATCGTTTCGCTTCCTTCACTGACATGTTTGAACCTCATAGGATATCACGACTTGTATCCGCCGACACGTGTATGCCAGAGTCCTGAGTGCACGAACTACCGTGATGGCGATGAAGTAGCCACTCTCACGGATGTCAATAAATTTCGGGCTAGCCTCTTTACGCTACGAGATGGCTCCCTCCCGGTCCATTCGGTATCAACATATTGTCGTCGTATGTTTGTTATCTTCCAGTAACGCCTACTGACCACTTCACCCAGAATGCCACACCAGATACTACCCCAACTATCGGATTCACAATGCCGACTCGACACGCATGTACTATGCTGGTGTTCCCGGCGTCATTCAAGCCGCAAGGCATTTCTATATTGAAGCTGCGCTGTTGGAATTATTTGCAGCAACAAAAGTCTTCGGATGGTACGTGGCAAATTCTCGTCTTTCTCTGATGTAACCTTTGTTTCAGGATGTCTAGTATGAACTGCGCTCGCGTGTACAACTACGCACTTGCTCAACGGCACGCCTACATGTCGAACAATAGGCGTGCTTTTGACGCTACACTTTCGCAAGCTTTCGACGAGGAATTTTCATGGCAGTATACCCTTCGAATGCGCGACACTGACGTCCTGAACGGTTTTTTTTATCTACTCACTGCTACTGGAGAAGGCAGAGCATAACAGTTGCCTCGTTCTTCCCCACGATGAGCAACAACGGACCCGAATTGACGTTGCGCTGAGTGAGCGCAACAAAGAAATGGAAGGTATTGGGCAGGAAGCATACCCGCATGCCTGTGACTTATGCTTCATCGTCATCGGTGACGACCCAAAAAGTAAGTCAATCATTTGTTAAGCGCAAGGCGTCATACTCAGATTGATTCCACGCCGCAGCGAAGATCCAAGCAGCTGTTTGTGATGGTAATACTATCGGGCACCCTTGTTGCGCAGTGCACGACTGCAAAGTCCCGCTTATGACCAACCGTCATCGTTTCTGTCCAGACCATCAAGACTTGAATCAGCGGTGCGCGGTCGATGGCTGTGATGAGCTCCATACCACTGGATCTCGAACATGCGGCAATGTGGACCACCAGGCTCTTGAAGACGCCTACTTCAAGCCTGCAAAAGCTCTCTTCCAGCTGCGAGCGCGGCTCAAGAGGGCTGGCATTACATTGCCCTTGGACTCTGTTCCTTCAGCCTCTGATAGTGGCGGTAGTAACTCTAACAGCGCAGACGAAGATCTCGAGGTGATCCTTGACTCTGAGTGTGACGGTAAGCTGGAGAACGGCAACAGACACCTCAGAGCAAGGTTTGGTCGACGCCGAACCCATAATGAGCAGCTTATCATGCGGCCTTGTGGGGTGATATTAGTGCGGGCTACATTTTTTGGGTCCGAGGCTGTCTCCTGCTGTTAATGTGAGTTATATACAGTCTCACTGATGCGCGCTAACCCTTAACGTTTAAACTCAAGGAATTTGCAAAGACGGTATTTCCCTACTGCCGCATCAACACCTGAATTTTTCGTCTTCGACAACAACTGCAAGCTCCGTGCTCACCAAGATGCTATTGGTGATGACCACTTCGCCGCAACAGGGATGCCTGTGGACGTGTTTCACTTCAACTCGAAACACAAGGAAACTGACACCTACTGTCAGCAGCACTGCAACCCTGCTGCTTTCCCAGAGCTCATTTCTGGTGGCAAGTGGCAATTCAATACCTCGATTTGCGAACAGACAAATGTATGGCTAGGTGGGTATCAGGCAATCCTGCGGGACATGTCTGTACACCGGTATAACTTTTACCTTGATGAAATGATCAAACGCCGGAACCGCTATGTTATCTCAGAGTCAGAGAGACGAGGACATTCTCCTTGGACGATTTCTATGGATGCTCTGTTTGGCAGTGACTAGTGCACCGGTGCTGTTCGCATTACATAATTACATAGTTTGCACTACATACATTGTCTAGATTTTTGTTGTTTATAATTCTATCTCTTGTGTGCATGTTGTCACTCTATCGAGGCACGAGCATAGTCTTAAGAGTTTTGTGATGGCGCGCAGCGCCGTCTGCGGATCTTTGAAATTCTTCCTCCAGCGTTCAAGTCTAACGTGCAGATCTTCGAAATTTACACTACGGCAACCCTGCCTCCAATAGATCCCCAAGAAAGCCGAGGCTGCATGCGCCATACATATGCCGCCTTCAGAGCTGGTCCCAAATCACGCATTTTCAAAGTAAAGTTAGCTTGAATGCTGGACGACTGTGCTGGAACCAGGATTGACTCGCGGTAGGTGGGGATACATTCTATGAACCGTTTCGGGGTTGCTGTATAGTGGACCTACCATCAGTCAACAGGAATGATTTTGGTACACCGTGCAACCTGTAATGGATGAGCTCCCATGTGTTTTCGGTCGACTGGAGAATGATTTTGGTACACCAGTGCAACCTGTAATGGATGAGCTCCCATGCGTTGTCGGTCGACTGGAAAATCCCATAGATTTGGCAGAGCAAGACCTGCATCAGACGGACTCTGAAGGAGGTCACATTTTCATGGATAATAAACAGTTGAATCAACTAGTAGAACTTTCGGTGCGATAATTAGTCTAATTGAAAAGGTGGTAAGGATGGTAAGGCTCGACCGTCAGGTCCCATAAATGAATAATCTACAGGAGAGGGATCATTTAACCAAGCGGGAAATGTATCGACAGGGAAAGGGATCGATTTGGGGATAACTCGTAAAATCTAATGGAAATTCAGAATTGGTGGTTGCTATGGTATCATGGTTCATCTCCTCTATGCTCCAGAATAGTGACGCAAGAGCGTCACTCATATCACCGGTCAAGTCAGTAGGGAGTAATCCAGTGTCAGTGGTAGATGGGTCTGCTGGTAGTAAACTCGGAGTAAGGAGTAATTCAGTGTCAGTGGTAGATGGGTCCATTGATAGTAAACTCGGAGGCAGTATATGATCTGAAGGACAAGGATTAGCCAATCGTGGAATTAGTAAATCAGATTACACTTACACTTCGCATCCGAGTTTGAGACGCTACCCAGGCCATTACTACCAGTAAGACTGAGGGTGTTAGCTTTGATTTCCGCCAAGAGAGTGTTCCACAGGCCAGCGGGACTATATCCTGCATTGACGGCATATTCCACCTTATCCCCCGAGTTCCTGATAGCTGCCCGATAAGCGGCACAATGCTTATAAAATGTTGCCTTAGTATAGGTGCAATTCGGAAAAGTAGTAGCGAAGAGGGTCTGGATCATCTGATCGTCTGATAAATCGACGAAGAGCTGAATACGGGGAACCATATCGCATGCATACTTCCAAGGAAATCGTGCTTGGGCACCTGGAGGGACAGTAGCAGAGGCGTTAGGTTGGACCGTGGCTGACACAGGTGACGTGTCCGAGTCACCTGTGGTGAGTGACAGAGGTGACATCACGGTGGGACTAGGTGATTCGATAAGCGGTAAAGGAGTGGGCGACTGTGGAGAGATGAGAACCGGGCTCACAGCATTGTTACTACTGGCATTCCTCTGCCGCTTCAACGGCGAGGTGATCCCATCCAATCGGGAGAGATGCATACCTGTGGCACTAAAGGCTCGCTTTGACGGAGATTGGACGGTTGCAGGCGTGCAACTAAGGGATAAGACCCTCTCAGCGAATCCGTGTAGCGTGTGATTGTCAGTGAGATCAATAGAGCGGAGGAGGATGGTTGAATTCGGGGGACTGAGAAGTGGAGTCTTAATGTCTTGCTCGATCCAGGCATGCTGATCACTGCAATATACTGCGATATAGTCTCCGAGGTCGAATCTCATCAATAGCGAATGGTCTCCTGGCACGAACTTTCCAGGTGTGGTGCATGTAAGCCTCACCAGGTGGGGAGGGTCGTTGTTCTAGCGTTATTCGAGTTGACTAGTCAGCGCCAAGAAACCATCAAATAAATGTAGAAGACACACCTTCAACCAGAGGACTACGTCGATCATATTGCGGATCATGATACTCAGACTTTGGTTGGCTTGAAAGCGCTGTTCAGCCACCAACGTCCGCTGGTGCCCAAGAACATAGTTCCGTGCATAATTGGGGTCTAACGGCCGGGCATAAACTCGTGAAGCAGCTGGGAGCGACTGAGTGGTAGTTAAAGATTGGGATGTAGTCGAGGGGCCCTCAGGTATAGTAACTGGAGGGTGGTCAAGCTGAGTAGATGTGGGGTTAACGGTGGCAAGCGGTGGTATGATCGAGCTTTCATGCTGTTGAGCAGCAACTGGAGGAGATATGGATGCGACTCGGTGGACCCTACACCCTCCCACCACCTCACAACACTGCTTGCAGTAGCGTTGTATGCAGTTCCTGTTGGCCTTCCGTGGCTGAGTACCCTGCTTCAAGTTGCGGCAGTCAGCTTTGGTACACAGGACTGTATCAGTCATACCACATCAGTGAAACATCCTACGAAGAAAAGTCACTGTGAACATACTACAAATTTTATACTGAGACGGTGACTCGTCCTGGATATTGTGCACATATTGTGCACATTGATTTAGTAACAGTCTAACTTGTAGCAGGTGTAGGTCCAAGTGACATAGCAGTGGGGCAGATAGCGAAAACATTGGCTTGCCGTTGCGCCAGACGCTGCTCCAGGCAAAGTGACATAGTGGGGGGGCAGATGGCGAAAACATTGGCTTGCCGTTGCCGTATATATGCCCGACGCTGTTCCAGGCAATGATCACAGCCGAGGCAATAAACTCCGCTGAAGTTGTTTGGTCGATCTACGGAAAGTCTACGTAAGTCTACGAATGGTCTATGGATTCGGCTCACTTTCCACGAAAAGAATTAGTAATGCTCCCGGATTTTCTACAATTTTCTACGCGTAGTCTATGGTAGAGTCTACCCACGTACTCTCAAAGTTCTGAAAATTGTGGTAAATCGACACAGATCGGACTAACGAGTCGAAACGATTTGCACCTCGTTCACCTCACGATTTGGAAATGAGTTCGGAGTGATACGGACCAGTAGTCCAGCCAATGAGAAGCTAGGGATTTTGCATGCCCACAACGACGATTATTTGCAAGTTACTAGTACACGACCAGCAAGTATACTAATTGTAATCAATGTCTCTTGCATTCTGGAACAACTTGTAAAGCTCGCGAAGATTCCCAGCAGCCATTAACTTGTCAACTGCTCCGGGAGTCACAGGTCCAGATATCATGTAGTCCCGCTCATCAGCCCCAGGTCCTCTGTAAAATTGAGGCGGTCTTACTTGTAAATGAAGTTTAGGACTTGTAGTGCTTCAAGTGTGGTCGGAGATAAGTTGCTGCGCCGTAGAGTGCAGGTCTCTTTGCTGGATGAAAATATGCACTCAGAAGGCACAGATGAAGCTTGAGCAGGCAGGACATCCATAGCGACGCGAAATAGAAGCGGAAGTGTACGTTCTTTTTGCTGACATGATACCTGTTAACCTTGTGAATTGCAGACAGAAATATATCACGTACCTCCCAGAAACAAACAATATATGTTGTCCGTTCAGCTGTTTCAGGTAGTATACCTGCATCTTCGTAATGAGAAAACTCGCATTCGGCATCCTTCCTGTCACGTTCGAGTTCCTTGTGGGAGCGTTCCTCCGTGGTTTCCAGTGTCGGGGAGTGTACCACTGGTTCAGAGACGATGATGGTAGGAGTTGGAGGGATAGTGCTATTAGTAGCAGAAGATGAGCGCCGCACATTTACTTTCAGGTTGTTCATGCGGCCAAATCCAGCCGATAAGGACCGCGAGGCGATTGCTGTCGAGTTGGTGAGCAGGCATGGCCTGCATCAATTGAGGGTTGTATGGCCCATATGACGAGTGAAGATTTTGTGCAGATGAAACCTGTAGCACTGGATAGTAATGTGAGAAGCCTTCATCACCATTCACATTGGGTGCAGGAGTTAGTGAACCTGGTGAAATGTTCTGAAGTGATTCGAAAGATCCACTTGGAGTTTGAAGTGGAGATAGCGTGCATTGGCGAAAATTCAAGTGTAAGGGTTGTTCAGGACTGAGATGAGAAAGTGTCCACAGGCCAACGTTCTGCTGCGACAACATGGGGTTAACAACATTACTTGCAACAGTTGTGAGCTATCCAACCGTTCACTGAGGGTCCAATGGTTCTAGCCTGGGTCTCAATTCCGAGAATAGCTGAGCAAAAATATAGAAAATTCCTTCGATGTTGGAGTGGCAGTTATGTCGAGCTCATTGTAATGATATTCCTGGGGCCATTCACAGCCTGACAGGGGATTACGATGTTTGGATATTATGTAAGTACACCAAATCAACGATTTTGGTCGTTTTCGAACCGAATCAATTTCACATCGAGTTTAACTCGCCTCGACGGCAACACTAACTGGAGATCAATATGCGCTCCAAAACAATCCAAAGTCGAGGGTTTTGGCATCCATATCGATCTCCGGTGCTCTCCGTTGCTTAGTTATGTGGGCACGCAGGCCGTATGGACCTGGTGGATACAAATTTGGGACTGGCAACAACTCAATATCGTCCAATGTGAGTTTTGGTTAGACATGTTTGAAAGACTCGGTGCTTATTAGCGTTCGATATAGAGTGTCCTCGGTGATACGTTAAACTTGAAATTATCATGTTATAGTTGGTGTCATATTATGTTTTCTTGGAAACGATAAATTGGTCACTGTTGGTGGTTCTCGACGGCAATTTGATTCCATCGAGGACATGTCTGAAGCATGAAGAGCTGCCTCACTTTCTTGCGGTGGACGATAAATGATGTAGATCTCGGATCCTAAACACCGACTACTACCAGTGTCGCGTCCTTTCTGCATCTCATCTTCGTCGTTTCTACGGAGATTTCTTAAATGTCGACTTCTTTAAAGGAATGGCAGGGACAATGCTGTGGAAGTATTGGGGCCCTTTAAATGCTCGTGTTTTCGAGCAACATTTAGGAGTTGGCGTTAGCGGCCCAGGGAATTGAGTTTTGCAGGCATTCCTTGCAATCGGTACGAGAGCAGGTAGCGTCTCGCATGCCACGGAGTACAGATCACACATGATGTACTTCAGCCCGCTAGCTGTCAAGCGCCGGCAGACGAGTGGTGAAAAACTCATCTACAATAGTGATGGGAAGGAAGTCAGTGACGTCCTTATGTCGAGGTTGTGTCGGTCAGAAAGTTTAGTATACACGAGCTAGGCAAGATAAGACAGAATATATTTTTTTCAGAATGATCCAGACCGCGGATTTGTATTTTCTTCCCATTTTCCAAAGAGGTCTGACATTGACTCATTTTTCTCCAGTTTAATGTGGAGGTTATTGAACTCGAGTAGAGTCTCTATCAGTGAGTTATGAAGATCATCCACCTGTTTGATGTACTGATCTTGGTCCAGGCGAAATCACCCAAGAAAATCAAAGCCCGCACTGATATGTCGCAGGGGTGTTGCAGCCAATGGTCGCCCAGAAGTCTGAGCTACAAAGGTTCTTCCGTCCCCGATATTATAGTGTACTGGCCTTGCACTAGCCGTGGGCCCCCAGAACCTGGTGGAGAAGAACTCGAGGTTAGATGCTGTGAGTAGGAGGCTTAAATTTTGCGGGTCACTCCCTCAACACGAATTTGCTGCTCTACGTCCGACTTCCGAAGCCTCAGTGAGAGAGACACGAAGTCTCTAGACTCTCCCTGAAACTTTCGCCAAAAATGTCGCCTTCCAAGAACGCCCCGATTTCGATGCCATCTGCCCGACAGTGATTGTACTCTCCACAGGAGACCAGTTTTCCGTCTCTCCCGAGCCGAAATTCGTTGTACTCTTGCGGGCCTGCCTCGTCGATAAAGGTGATTAACATATTTCAAGTTATGCACATGCAGCGTCTGGACTAGTCTCGTTACCGTTTGAATGAATGGGTAAGGTATGTACATAATTCCTGCAACATAAATCACTGAGATCTCATCTACATCATCGTCAACTCCCCCTCAGCGGTCCCTCCCTCCTTGGCAGGCGTAGGTGAAGCACTAGTGAATGGCGAAATCGGGGGTGACAATGGTGGCGAAAGGGTGGCAGGCGAGATATGGAGTTCGGAGCCAGGAATTGACCTGCTGCTCGCCGCAGAATTCAGCGTAGGTGTCAGGTACGATGACATACTGCCGAACCGCAATCGAGAAGGCGTTAGACCGATCTCTAGTCTTGGCGGTGTCCGATCTTCATACAGGCCGTGACGCGGTTGCTCCATGGGAGTTAATGGAGACGGGTATCCGAGCATAGGCGACGCACTGGAGCCGAGCGGCGAGAATGATAACATGGGAGACACCTCGCCCACACAGTCCTCTCTTTCTCTGGTTGTCTTCTCCCAGTCAGCAGAACAGGATCGATCTGGTCATTGTGTACGTGCTGAGTACAAACCGGGCCCGATAGTTGAAGACGCTGGAGTTCAGGAGGGAGCGAGTCTGAGATGTTCTCGGGCCACAGAGCAGTCAACCTGTACTGGTCATCCTTCGTGCTGTCCCAGTAAGCGTCTGCCAGAGATGGCAGGTCACCTGGCTTCGCATTAGAATGACTACTCAGGCTCGCGATGTCCAAGGTCAATGGGCGCAAGTCTCTGCGCGAGAAGCCGACGAGCATTTGCCTCGAATGTATCTCGCTGAGGTCTTGCGGCGGGGAATTAAGCAACAGTGGTCGGGGATGCAAGAATAACTTAGCCGAGGCACCTCGCAAGTACAGGGGCGGTGAAGGTGTGGATGAAGAGCCTTTTATAGTGTCAAGTGGAAGGGCGACGTCCGCAGTCTGATTGAGGGGTGTTGCGGACTGATCGTGCGGACCTCCGGTGAATTGCCAGCCTCGTTCAGGGGAACCTGGTCGGCACAGCGAATCTTGGGATTCTTCGAATTCCTCCTTCAGCTCGTGCGGGGACATTCTCTCCTGAACTAACGCAATAAGCTCCGGGTTGCCGCTTCTTTTGAAGGTACATGTAGGGCAAGCTTTGACAAACTGCGCAGTAAGCTCTTTCGGGACCCATGAGTAGTGCTGGCGGATGATAGCGCAGGTTTTGTCCCGACCGCCGTGACTGGACTCTTTATGACAGTAACAGAAGAGTTCATACAGCTGCTCCTGAACGGCGACTGGTCTGTTCTCATGGGGATCACGACCGGTGCCTCGCTGTCATCCTCGGCGTCGGGCGTGCTAAGCGTGAACATCTTGCGGACCCAGAAGCGACTGCGGTGTCCGATGCTGCGTCTGGTTGG
>NW_024538148.1:0-12637 GCF_016628075.1 Suillus paluster
GGAGAAAAGAACTCCATTGATGTTGACACCTTCCTCACTCAGCTTGAGATATACTTCATGGGTATCTGGAGCATCAGAACAACAGAAGTGTACATGCCTAATATCTTTCCGTCAAGGACCTGCAGCAAAATGGGCGGAAGAGCATTACACCCATGGCCCTTAAAGGTGGAGTCGGTTCTTAATGATGCCATCAGAGAGATATGCAAGTCATGTGGAGTATCGTCAATAAAGAGGAGATAAGCAGCAAGGGAGTTAGAAGCGCTCCGACAGGGGAACCGCACATCATGGAATACATTTCCCTCTTTCAGCAGAAAACTTTCCTTCTGTCATTTCTCCAACTACGAGTTGATGTGCAAACTCCGCTTCGGACTAGACCAATGGGTTAGGAACCAATTGGCCCATGTCCACCCTAACAGAAAAGACATGCTGGAAGGGTTGATTAGGGAGACGCTCATCATCAGGCAGAACCTAGAGGACTCGACGATGAGAAGAAGAGTGGCTGGACACCCCGCCATCCATGGCAAGGTGCTGCTGCAACATCTGCACCAGTAGCACCCAAGACCACATTGCAAGGAGGAAACACGATGAACATTGATGCAACCAGAACAGGAGGTAGACCCCAACCTCAAGGACAACCAGGACATGATTTCAAATGCTATCGCTACAGAGAAGATGGGCACATGGCTCGTAATTGCACAGGAAAGCCTCTTGACAAGGGCAAAGGACCAGCTGTCGGCGCCGTCAAAGAAGGAGAAGTTCCAGCTGTGAAACCACTCACACTGGAAGATATTAAATGCATCGTAAACAAGGAGGATCTGCCTCTCCACCATGTACAACCCAGAGAAGAAGGGTTTTTAGATAGATTGAAGTTGACTGCAAACTTACATTAGATTCAGAAGAATCGTTTCTCCATTCTTGGTGACTCGGCAATCATGTTTACAGAAGTATCAGAAGTTTGTTCTGGGAATAAACAAGAGCATTTTTACTTGCCAGTTACATTGGAAGGAAAACAAAGGAAAGCAGCCATCAATGCTCTAGTAGACTGCGGAGCAACAAATCTCTTCATCAGCGAAAGATTTGTAGAAAAGAACCAAGTCCAAACCAAGCAGTTGTTGCAAGCACTGCTAGTCCATAATATTGATGGAACTAAAAACTCCGTCAGACCAATCAAAAGCTACACCAATTTGAAACTCATGATAGGGGATCATGAGGAAGAAGTAGCTTTTCTGATCACAGATCTAGGAACCGATGATGTCATCATTGGAATAGATTGGCTATGATACCATAACCCCAGTATCAATTGGAATGCGGGAAAGGTGGCATTAGACCGTTGTCCAGTTAAATGTCAAGAAGCCAAGGTCAAGGACAAAAAGACCAAGGCAAAAGAAGCAAAGAGCCACTAACTTTTCGATCCTTGAGGTGTTGCCTGAGTTGATACCGACAGAAGATGACGAAGATGACGATATTGAGGAAGCCTCTATCCATCATCAGATTCAGTCGACAAGCTTCAACTCTTCACCTTTGTCGCATAAATTGTGAGAACATGTCAGAATCAAGGAAGTAGGGGATGAGGATTCACCAAAGAATGTGTGGATCAGATACTAAAGCTCTGTAGCATCAGAGTTAGCTCAGCAGGAGGAAAAGAAGAAGGAAAAGAAGCCCATAGAAGAGATGGTGCCAGAGTGGCTCCATGACTACCTTAAGGTCTTCTCCGAAGAAGAATCTACTTGATTCCCCAACTCTAAGAAGTGGGATCATAAAGTAGATCTCAAGGACCCTAACGATCTTCCTCCCAACGCGAAAGCATATCCCCTTTCGCCCATCGAAAATGAAGCATGTGAAAAGTGGCTTCAAACAAGAGTACAATTTAGGATGACTGAGAGATTCTGAATCTCCAGTAGCAGCTCCTTTCTTCTTTGTTGCCAAGAAAGACGGAAAACTCAGACCTGTCATGGACTATTGGAGTTTAAATGAGAAAACCATCCAAAATGCATACCCTCTCCCTCGTTCTCAGGATCTCATTGATCGTCTCTCCAGTGCAAAACTCTTTTCGAAAATGGATGTTCAATGGGGTTACAATAATATTAGAATGAAAGAAGGAGACCAGTGGAAAGCTGCCTTCAGAACTCCTTTTGGACATCACAAACCAGTCATAATGTACTTCAGCATGACAAACTCCCCTGCTACCTTTCAGACCATGATGGACCAGATCTTCCAAGATCTCAAGGAAGAAAAGGTCATTGTAGTATACATCGATGACATCTTGGTCTTCACCAATGACAATGTGGAAAAGCATAGAAGGTGGTGCGCGAAGTATTGCAAAGATTGCAGGACAATGATCTCTATCTCAAACCGGAGAAGTGTTCCTTTGAGAAGAAAGAAGTAGAATTTCTCGGTTTGATCATCAAAGATGGACACATCTCCATGGATCCGGTCAAGGTTAAAGGAGTTCAGGAATGGCCCACTCTTACCTGCATCAAAGACATTCAACATTCATGGGATTTGCGAACTTTTATTGTCAATTCATTCTTGGGTTCTTGAACATTGCCAGACCCATGAATGAGCTCATCGGGAAAGGATGTACCATGGGGAATGGACGGACAAACAAGAGAAGGGTTTTTAGAACCCTTAAAGACAATTTCATGTCCACACCAGTACTAGTTATGCCAGATGCAAAAAAGAAAAGAAAATAGAAAGCAATGCATCTGACTACACTACTGGTGGTGTACTTTCTCAGTTGGAAGAAGATGGACTATGGCACCCAGTGGCCTTTTTTTAGCAAATCAATGCAGGATGCAGAATGAAATCACAACATTCACGACAAAGAACTTTGGGCCATCATCCATGCATTGGAGGAGTGGAGGCATTATGTGCAGGGCACACCTCATCTGGTAGAAATTTGGACGGATCACAAGAACCTCAATACTTCATGACAAGTCAGAAGTTAACTTGCAGACAAGCAAGATGGTCCTTGTTCCTTGCAGAATACAATTTTACACTGCAACACAAACTGGGGAAGGTTAATGACACTGCCGACGCTCTGTCCAGGAGGGCCAGACCACAGAGGGGTGGTAGAAAATGACAATTCCAATCGCGTGCTTTTAAAACCCGAGTTTTTCCATATTAAAGCCGCAAAAAGAGGTCAGATTCTGATAGAAGGAGAACAATTGCTATTGAAGCGTATCAGAAACTGTACCGATTTGGATCCGGAAGTCCGAAATGCTATTGAAACCTTGAAGAAGGCCCCTGTGCAGTTGAGAAGAGGACTAGAAGAGTGGAATACGGAGGATGGACTCATTCTATTCAGAGGATTGGTTATGTTCCCAATAACAAGGAAATATGTCGCTCAGTGCTAGAGATCTTTCATGACTCACCTGCAGCAGGACACATGGGACGTGCCAAAACTCTTGAACTTGTCTCATGAAACTATTGGTGGCCTCAGATGCAGAAATGGGTCATGACTACGTAGATGGATGTGATCGATGCAAGCAAACAAAGGTGTTGCCATCTAAACCCCATGGACCTTTGAAACCAATGAAATTCCAGAAGGCCCATGGCAAACCATTAGCTGTGACCTTATCACCAGTCTACCCATCTCCCAAGGCAAAGACAGTATTCTAGTAGTCGTCAATCGTTTTACAAAGCAAGCACATCTTGCTCCGACCACCAAGGATGTTAATTCCAAAGGAGTTGCAGACTTGTTTCTCAAACATGTATGGAAGTTGCACGGAACACCAAAGAAGGTGATTTCAGATAGGGGAACACAATTTGTGTCAAAGTTTATGCAAGAAGTCTCGAAAAGACTAGGAACCAAGTGGTCCATGTCAACAGCATTTCACCCTCAGACTGACGGACAAACTGAATGAGTCAATGCAGAAGTAGAACAATATCTTCGGCTCTTCATGTCTTACTGTCAAAATGACTGGGTATCATGGCTTCCCATTGCAGAATTTACACATAATAATTCCATTACAACTACTGGACATTATCCCTTCAAAACCCTCTACAGCTATTACCCCAAATTCATCATTTCTCCCAATTCCTCTAATACCATTCCTCAAGCTGATGAGAGGGTAGCCGAGATGAAAGAAGCGCAGAAAGAAGCAAAGGCAACACTAGAAATAGCAAATGATCAGTGTGGGGAACGTCCCCACTGCAGGCCCATATCCTGCATAATTCCCATGCCTTACCACCATCTTCCTGTGCATTCCGCTACCATCCCACTACCCATCTGCATCTTCCCCAAGCCGTCCGCTACATGGAACCAAGCAGAACCAAGTGGAACCCAGTGGAACAATTGTGTACCACACACATCATATCCCTTTAGCCTTCGGAACGTCCTCCTCCGTCCTGTCCCTGTCCTTCCATCCTCACTGGTGAGTACTAGCTACGTTCCCCATGTTACTAACATGTTCCTATCTCATTTCATATGTGTTACAATACTTATACGGATCCTTCCGCTACTCGGGACCAGTTCCTTATCTCACAGCCTCACCCGGTTGTAGCATAGCGCATTTCGGAACCCCTTCCTATATAGGTAGCAATAGATGGGATCTTAGTTTTTTACCTTCTGATAGACTCGACTCCACTTCCACTTCCAGAGTACTTCCCAGTACTCCACTCACTGTCTAAAATATCTTCCTGAATCTATTCCTGATCTCATTGCAACGTTCCCGCCTCTGTGAGTTCCGCTCGAAATGCCCGACATCGGATCCGATGACTTGGAGCAAGTACCAGACACAAGCCTGGTCTGACTTTGCCCAATCATCCTCCTGCAGGCTTGTAGTTTCTTTTCCCTCCATTAGTTCCCCGCTTGTTCTGTTTGTTCCCCGTTTGTTCTGTTTGTTCCCCGTTTGTTCTGTTTGTCCCGCGTTAGTTCCGTTAGTTCCGCGTAGTTCTGCTCGTGGCACATTAGTTCTGCTTGTCGCGCGCTGAGTTCCACTCGTCGCGTACCCTCCACATCTTTGTGTTTCCAGTCCTAGTAAGGACCGGAACCCTTCGGGTCGCTAGACAGAGTCTAGTCTTTGCTTTCCTCGCACTTATTTGAGGACCTGCTACCCAGTAGCAATCCCCTCAGGACGAGTATTAGTCTCGCACCCTTGTTAGACATCTGAATCATCCCAGAGTCTATTTTCCTCACCCACATCGGATGAAGTGTTTCTATGATCATGGAGTAAAAAATGCACCTATATTGGAAGTTGGACAGAAGGTTTGGCTAGATGCCAAAAATATCAAACAACGGCGCCCAAGTCAGAAGTTGTTGGATTGCCATCTTGGCCCCTTTGAAATACTTGAGTGAATAGGCAAGTTAAACTACTGGATCAGATTACCACAATCATATCAAACCCATCCAGTATTTCATGTGGGATTACTCACACCCCACAAAACTTCCGCACTAACACCTCAAATTGCTGTCATATACCGGATCCGAGTACCCCCAGTACCACCTATAAGCATCCCTACTACTGGTCCGACCCCCTGTTTTCCCATCTGCTCCATTCCTCCTTCTCTGACAATGCATGAAGTGCATCTCAGCAGGATTAGCCCTGCTACCTCTGCCCAACCCCATTCCGCTCTTTTGACACTACCCCTATGTCCTCCGACACCATACACCTTCCATCGGACCCTATCTGTGGTTTTGCTCCTCCGCCCTATCGGTCTGCCCGATCCTACTCCTACTCCCTCCACTTTTCCGACCCGCTCAGTTCCGCTCATCTTGTCCCACCCAACTATCAGTCCATCCGACCGCCTCACCGGTCCACTCCTAGACTAGGAACCACTCAACTGGTCCTATCACCATTTGGTATCATAGTTCCGCTTTTCGGATCACCGGTAATCCCTATACCCTAGCAATTCTGATCCATTGCATACATACTGTTCCCTGAGCCTTATTTTTGTATGTCTCAGTCATCCTATTGTAATCCTATACACTCAGCACATAGCCTTCTGCTATGCTATGCTCATCACTTAGAGTATATAAACATATGTACATTTGTCTGTAGATACTCAGTCTGAATATTACCTTTTCTAAGCCCTGCTCTTCTGTTCTTTGACTTGGGCCTGATCCTAGTCAACTCCTGTTAGCCGGCCTAGGGGATTGACTCCCTAGGTTGGCCACCCTCTGATCCTCCGATCCTCTTATCCCCCGATCCTCCGTTCCCCCACTCCTCCATTCCTCCATTCCCCCGTTCCTCCGCTCATCTGACTTCCCATGTGTCAGAACCAAACCCTGCACTCTCGTATCCATCCCCTCCGTTCTGCTCTGCTTCAGACTTCGTCCAAGCAGTCCCTTCCGCTCCGCTTCTACTGTTGGTTCCGACCGCAGTAGTCTCCCGCCTCCCTCCTGTTGGGCGGAACAGCCCCCGCCCGACTTTCCCGCACTCACCTAGTAGTCCGTCGGTCCTCCTTCAGAGGACCCCCATTCTGACGTCCTATCGGAACTCATAGAATTCGTGTTGGACTACATTCCGAAATTAGGGGCACGTACTCGGGTAAGGGGCGCAGCGTACGAGCTGAAGCCAAGCCCCTCAGACTCCGCTTTACCCCTGAGCATGGTCTTAACAATTGCCCCCATACGTCCACCCCCAGATATAGTTCAATCCAAAGAAGAGTATCAAGTAGAAGAAGTGATAAATAGCAGAATGTGGCGACAGCAACTACAATACAAAGTAAAATGGAAGGGGTATCCATTGGAAGAAGTGACATGGGAAAAAGAGGAAAATCTGAAGAACTCCCCCATATTAGTCAGCAAATTTTACGCTGTGGGGAATGCTCCCACTGTAGGCATAAAACCCCATTGATTCCACATCATCTCACATCAGTTCCGCATATTCTGCATGTTCCGTGTTTCCAACACATCGTCCGATGCGTTCCACATTCCCATGCATCCTTTGGAACATCCGCACTATCCAATATTCCTGCACATCATTGGACAACCTTCGCATGTCCTGTCCCCATCCTTCCAGGTCCATTGGTACACTGTATCTCTCTTCCCGTTGCTTCTAACATTATCCAGATCACACTGACACATGCCCTTATGGCATGGACCCCTATTGCAGAGTATTGTGCCCATGTGCACTGCCTGCCTTCACTTCCGCTTCCTGAGAAATTTACCACCTGTACCTCAGTGTTCCTTGAAAATAATGTTCCCTATAAGTAGTGTGTCACGAATTCCTATCACGAACCATTTTTCATTTCTCAGTTTTCCTTTGGCTACTTCCAGTACCTGAACCAGTCATGTGAATTCTCACCCTTTCACACCTTCACATGTCACACTGTCACCCCTTCACATTTCACCTATCACATCTCCGATTGGTTCCCCTACGCCTAGGGCCAGAATTATTCCATTACCAATCACTTAATCTCCACTATGACCTCATTGCTTATACATCACAACATCATGCTAGATCATCCACAGTATCATACAATTCTTTCTCATTGGCTGAATTCTTTTAGACTCAGATATTTCCGATTCAATGTTATGTATATAGTTAAGGTAGTCATAGTCAGTACTCCTTAGACTTAACCTCTTCGTTCCTACCCAGTGTAGACTCAGATGTTCACTCTCAATGTCATCTCTTTCTCTATACTTTGACGAGTCCTAGTGGTTGTGTGATACCTTTACCATTTGGTGAACATTGATCATAAAATTAGGTTAAGTCTACTCTTACCACTCCGACTCGAACTTAGTCTTGGACACTTCATTCTCGACTAACTTCACCCGTACTATTCTGCTGAGATTATTCTCGTGGATTATGTTTGCAATCATTATTCCCAGACGTGTTACATGTGTCTCGTTTTTTACGTACACCTTTAGTAGAAGTCAACCAGGCCCTCGTCTTACTGCAAGCCGCCAGTTGATAAGAGATAGTGACATCTAGGTCCTATTCTCGCATGTCTGCAGTTCGGCCCCAAACCCTGCCAACTGTACACTACCTATCTTCTTTCATACTATAAAGAATGGCACTCGCGACTGTCCTCTCACAGTCTAGATACAATTACTATAGGAGCTTGTGGGTATCTAGAAGACCCAAAGTTCACCACGTCGCTTGTGAACTCCTTTCGAGTTCTACTTTAGGTTGACGAACTGCTACACACGCTGTATTCACACCTTTAGTCACCATTTCACCTCCATACTGTTCTTGTCTCCTCAGGCAAAGAGCTCTTGTGTTACACAACAACTCTACCCGTCAGGAAAACAACTGCCCATTCCTTCATGTCCACTTCAGAAATAAACACGCAATGGGGAGCCAGCCATCCCATTCAGTCACCAGCTCCCCTTGTGCCATGGGCATCCCAACAAGGAATGAGCGGACTCCAAGAACAAGGGTACCAATCTGTCGAATCATCCACACCAACCCCATCAAGGCCAGCCTCTGTGGCTCCAGGCATCTCTGGCCTGCAAGGATCCATCATTACCCATGAGCATATTTCCAACACCATTCACACCGTCATAGAACTAGAAAGGCGAAACACGAACACCACCTAGCAGAGTTTCAACAGAAACTAGACGAGATGAATGACACTCTACAGATGGTGGATCTAGAGAACCTAAGGTTGAGGGACAGACTAGTGACAGCAGAGCAAACTATCACGGCTTTGCAGTCCTTTTGTCCAGCAACGCCAATGGGACCGGCAGCTACCTCGGAAGTACGAGCTCTGATCTCAAAATGGCCAAACCTACAGAGTTCACTGGGGACAAGGGCTCCATTGACATCGACACTTTCCTCACCCAATGTGACATCTATTTCACCGGCTATCCCACCGCCACTGAGCAGCAGAAGAGTTCCTGTATTATTTCTTTCTGCAAGGGCTCTGCAGCAAAGTGGGCAGAAACCACCTCCAGAAGAGTCATGTCCAAAAACTACTCTGCACTAGGAGGATACAATCTTCTCAAGTCAGAGATGATTGCCATGTGGGGACTAGTAAACAAGGAAGAAGTCATGGCTAGGGAATTAGACGCTCTTTGCCAAGGCACTCACACGGTTGCAGAATATGTTTCCATTTTCAGACAGAAGGCATCTCACTGCCGATTCTCTGATTATGAACTCATTCGCAAGTTCCATCTAGGACTAGACCAACAGGTTCGCAACCAGTTGGCTCATGTGAACCCAAGAGATAAGCAAACTCTTGAGGGGATCATTTCACATGCCTTAACCATTGGGCAAAACCTAGAGGAACTAGATGCGGAGAAGAAACTGTGGACCCAACGAAAGCCATTCCAACCCCAGACTGTTACAGTAACATGAGTGTTACACGTCATTTCATTCTTCGGACTTGTCCAGACCTGGACCATGGTTACGATTCTATTTCTGTCTCTGTTCTTTTTGATCTCGTTGTTCTGAAACGCGAGAAGCTCTCGCTTCTACTCCTAGATCACAGAAGCCATGGCTTCTCCCAAACCCTATGCCCTAATCACTGTATCGGTTCCCTCATTGATTGGGATTCCCCATGCCCTTTACCCTTACCATTCAACCGGTACTACTTACCCCTTTTTGTATGTGACTCATACATACCCTTGACCCTTACTGATGATTCAGTAATACCTCCATTACCCTGTACCCTTACCGTTCCACTGGTATATCACTTTCCATACATATATATATCACTTCTCTTGTAGATAGATTCTCTAACTTGAATCTACTCGGTTCTCATCTGATACTTGTCTTAGGGTCTGAACTTCTCTTGCCTAAGAGAACTCCCTCTGTGCAAAGAACCATCTACTCATGAGACGATACTCTCGAGTTGAACTCCATCTCTTGGATTGTATCCTTGAGAAACTCCAATTGACTCTACACAAGTAAGGGCCTCAACCCTTGCTCAAACTTAGCGCAGGCAAGCTCCTTGCTGGGCTAGTGCCGAAGGCCACACTTCAAACACCCCTTGCGAGTTTAGCGCCACCGGATCTCATCCAAGAGGTTTCACGTAACACAGACCCCTGCTCACACAATTGCACAGGGCAGAGATGCAATGGATGTAGACACATCCAAAATACGAGGTGGACCCCAACCTCAAGGCAAATTTGGAGGTTCAAGTTTCAAATGCTACTGCTGTGGCAAAGAAGGACACATGGCCCAGAACTGTACTGGAGAACCCCTCAACAAGGGCAAGGGACCTGTGGTCCGAGCAGTCAAGGAAGAGGAAGTCAAACCTCTGACTTGCGAGGACATTGACAGGATCATAAACAAATGTATCGCCATGTCTAGCATTTACAACCCAGAGAAGAATAAGGGTTTTTAGAAGGGTTGAAGTTGACTGCAAAATTAGACCTGAACAATCGTTTTTCCATTCTTAGTAATTCAGCTATCATGTTTACAGAAGTATCAGAAGTTTGTTCTGGGAATAAACGAGAACATTTCTACTCGCCAGTTACATTGGAAGGAAAGCAAAGAAAAGCAGAAGTGAATGCTCTAGTAGACTGCGGAGTAACAAACCTCTTTCTCAGTGAAAAGTTTGTAGAGAAGAATCAAGTCAGAACCAAGCAGTTATTGCGAGCACTGCCGATCCGGAATATAGACAGAACTAAAAATTCCGCTGGACCAATCAAAAGCTACACCAATTTGAAACTCAGGATAGGGGATCACGAGGAAGAAGTAGCCTTTCTGATCACAGATCTAGGAACCAATGATGTAATCATTGGAATAGATTGGCTACGATACCACAACCCTAGCATTGACTGGAACACAGGGAAGGTTGCCCTAGACCGCTGCCCAGTAAAATGCAAAGAAGCAGAGACAAAAAGCTTCGGCAATTCCTGAGCTCTTACCGGCAGAAGATGATGAAGATGAGCCTCAGATAAAGGCGACAGACTTCAACTCTTGACCTTTATCGCAGGAATCATGAGGACATGTTAGGCACGGAACTACCAAGAATGTTCCTGAGGTGGAGGAGGTCGAAGATGAGGATTCACCACAGAACATGTGGATCAGATACAAAAGCTCCATAGCATCAGAGTTAGCTCAACAGGAGGAAAAGAAGAAGGAAAAGAAGTCCATAGAAGAGATGGTCCCAGAGTGGCTCCACAACTATTAAGGTCTTCTCCAAAGAAGAGTCTACTAGGTTCCCCGAATCAAAAAAGTGGGATCATAAGATAGACCTCAAGGACCCTAATTATCTTCCTCCTAATGTGAAAGCATATCCCCTTTCACCCGCAGAACATGAGGCTTGTGAGAAGTGGCTTAAACAGGAATACAAATTAGGACGACTGAGAGATTCTGAATCTCCAGTAGCAGCTCCTTTCTTCTTTGTTGCCAAGATGGATGGGAAACTCAGACCCGTCATGGACTATCGAAGATTGAATGAAAAGACAATTCATAATGCATACCCATTGCCCCGTTCTCAGGACCTTATTGATAAACTTTCTGGTGCTAAACTATTCTCGAAAATGGATGTTCGTTGGGGTTACAACAACATCAGGATGAAAGAAGGAGACCAATGGAAGGCTGCCTTCAAAACCCCTTTTGGACATCATGAACCAGTAGTTATGTATTTTGGTCTTACAAACTCTCCCGCTACCTTTCAAACAATGATGGACCAGATCTTCCAAGATCTCAAGGAAGGAAAAGTCGTTGTAGTCTACATTGACGACATCCTGGTCTTCAAGAATGATGATGTAGAGAAACATCAAAAGGTGGTTCGAGAAGTACTCCAGAGGCTTCAGGACAATGACCTTTACTTAAAACCAGAAAAGTGCTCCTTCGAGAAGAAAGAAGTCGAGTTTCTTGGTCTGGTAGTAAAAGATGGACATGTTTCCATGGATCCCATAAAGGACAAGGGTGTACAAGACTGGCCCACCCCTACTTGTGTAAAGGACATCCAATGATTCATGGGATTCGTGAACTTTTATCGTCGTTTCATTCTTGGATTCTCGAACATTGCCAAACCCATGAATGATCTTATCCGTAAGGATGTACCATGGGAATGGACGGACAAACAAGAGAAAGCTTTCCAGACTCTTAAAGACGATTTCACTTCCGCACCAGTTTTGGTTATGCCAGATGCCAAAAAGAAACAAAAAATAGAAACAGATGCATCTGACTACACCACTGGTGGTGTTCTTTCTCAATTAGAAGATGATGGACGATGGCACCCTGTTGCCTTTTTCAGTAAATATATGCAAGACACAGAGCGAAACTATGATATCCACGATAAAGAACTATTGGCTATCATTCACGCTCTTGAAGAGTGGAGGCATTACGTGCAAGGAGTAGCCCAACCTGTGGAAATTTGGACAGATCACAAAAACCTTGAATACTTCATGACTAGTCAAAAGTTAACTCGCAGGCAAGTGAGGTGGTCTTTGTTCCTTGCAGAGTATGAATTTACTTTGCACCACAAACCGGGGAAGGTGAATGACACTGCCGATGCTCTGTCCAGGAGGCCAGACCACAAGGAGGGGGTAGAAGATGACAATTTGGATTGTGTGCTTTTAAAACCCGAGTTTTTTCAAATAAAAGCCACAAAAGAGGTCAAGTTCTCATCCAAGGAGAACAATTGCTGTTGAAACGCATTAGAAACAGCACAGACCTAGATCCGGAAGTCTGAAATGCTATTGAAACCCTCAAAAAGGCACCTGTACAACTGCAAAAAGGATAGAAGAATGGAATACGGAGGATGGCCTTATTCTATTCAGAGGATT
>NW_024538149.1:0-12610 GCF_016628075.1 Suillus paluster
AAGTTGAACACTAACCGGATTTGTCAGGCCATGTTATGTTCGTTGCAATAGATTGGATGAGTTTCGTCGTAAATGCACTAGTGAGCGGTCAGTTATGCAGCTGCAATACCTTCCTGATATTGATCTGACTAAAAAAAACAAGTCATCCTTATCACTCGGTTATATGCCATGTACCAGCGATCCATAAAAGCACTGATACCTCTCGTTCTTCTCTTCCTGGCTGTCAGCATCACCAATGGGGTGATCGCCGCAATATCAATGAGGGTTATTTCAGCGGGTAAGCTTAATTAACTGATTCAAGTGCACAACGCTCATTGATGAATACCAGAGGAGTTTGTTCTTTCCGGCACCTATCAGTGCAGTTTTGACTATGGCGGAGATGTTCTACTTCTGGATACTATCAGTTGGATACTCGGAACTGTATGGGAGGTTTTCGCACTGTGTCTCGCAGTCTGGATTGCTGTAAAACACTTCCGTGAACTGCAACAACAATCAGGCGGACGGATCATCGAAAACTGTTTGACGGTGTTGATAAAAAGTCACATGGGTTACTTTGGGAGGTGAGCTCATGACAAAAACACACTTCTCTTTTTTCGCTGAAGGCAAGTGCGTGCTACATAGTTATCTTGCAACTTCTTGCTTCAACCTCGGTCATTTTTCTCCAGCCATCTCAGGGGTACGCTATCTTGTCACTGACCTCTACATGCATCCACGGTTCATCATTTCTATAGAACCCATATTCCACGGGAAGTCAAATCTATGCTGGTGTTGCTCAAATTCTCTTGTCCGTGCAGATGTATGTGCTGGGACCGCGCCTTGTCCTTAGCATTCGAGAATATCACGCCAAACTCGTAGCCGACTCCGATGCAGCAACCGCCATGACTTCAATTGCTTTCCAGGAGCGCGTATATGTGTCAACTAGCAGCACTGTGTAGCAGGGAGACACACAATGCGATTGACACTCGTCTGGTTCTGCGAGGAGCAGGAGAGAGAGAGAGAGAAATTCTATATTTATATACCGCAACAAACAAAGTGAGCTGTTAAGACGCGGTGCCCTGTTAGGGCTGTGCTGGGGAGTGTTGTAACAGGGTGAGGGATGTAGGTATAGTACGAATAGCCAAGCGGTCCGCGTTTGATGAGTTTTGGTGTGCGTGTGGGCTCGTTTGGTGTCCAGGCTTAGTATAATATGATACACTTTCTCTCCTTCCTCCTCCTTCTGATCTCTCCTCGTCTCCTCCTTCCCTCGTCACTTCCTTCTTTGCCCTTACTCAGGCTTCTGTCCCTCTCCTTTCTTCCCAGTCTCCTTCTCGTTCCAGTGCGACCTTCTTGAATGCGCTGGATTCTTGAATAAACTTCGCTAGTGCCTTTATGCCCTTCTCCGTACCCAAAATTTCGCTGAGTATGATGTTGTGTGAT
Source organism: Suillus paluster (assembly GCF_016628075.1). Taxonomy (NCBI): domain Eukaryota; kingdom Fungi; phylum Basidiomycota; class Agaricomycetes; order Boletales; family Suillaceae; genus Suillus; species Suillus paluster. Next base: position 1,417 of record NW_024538149.1, read on the forward strand.
ACCTCACGCAGATGGATGCGTTGTCGCGCAAATAGTGGGCAGTCACGTATGATATGTTCTCGTGTTTGACGTGGTTCTCCACATGGGCAGAGGGTGGGTTCGGTTGGAACGAATGCAGCGTAGTATTCTCCCATGAATCCGTGTCCTGTGCGGCATTGTATAAGACGGCCGTATACTTCTCGAGGAGTGTGAGTGAAATGTTGGCGGGGTTTGAGCGTTGGTGGGAGTCGATTTGCGAGAGCGAAGCGTCCAGTCTGTGCTGCCACGTCTCTATTCCAACTCTCTGTCCATTTCTGCAAGATCCCTTCCTTGTTTCTTCGGCGCGCATTTGCATAGGTCGAGTGGTACGAGTCGTTACGTCCAGTGGCTTCTTTTGCAAGCTCGTCGGCACGTTCGTTGCCGATGATGTTGTGATGTCCTGGGATCCATGCAATTTGGACATGATGGAGGGGGGATGTGGTTAGGTAGTCTTCGATCGAGCGTCTGATCTGTAATGCAATGTATTGTGAGGGTCCGGGTGCAGCTGCATATGCAGCCTGCACCACAGAGTTGTTATCGACGTAGAAATGTAAATGGGTCACCTGGGAATTTTGCGCGAAGCTGATAGCTCGCGATATTGCTCGAAGGAGCGCTACCATCTCTGCATCATACACCTCTGCTTTGGGACCCATTCCTTCCTGACCCCAGAAGACTTCTCTTCCTCTGTGATAGCCGGCCCATCCTGCTCCAGCTCTTTCCTCCTCTCTGACTGATTGTTTCGATCCGTCTGAGTAAACGAGAAGGTGCGTGTCCTCCGTTCGTAGATTACGAGCGGTTTGTATGTGCGCTTTGGCGGCTTCTTTCTTGCCTCCTCTTTGCTTGTCCGAGATCGTTAGGCGGCCGCGGTACGTTTCCTTCGTGTTTGCCCAAGGTGGCAGCGCAAATATGTTGATGCGTTCCGCGTTCGGGGATGCTCGTTTTGACAGACGGGTGAGTCTGGTCGATTTTGGTGGTTTGCGGCTGCGAGGACGGTATTTGTCGGTGGGAAGAGCGGGTGGGGGGTCAGCGAGGTTAAATTGTCGCCAGGGTTGATCAAGTCTCTGTAGGATTGGGTTGAACGAGGGGAGTTTGAGTAGTCGAGTGGCGGCGTTATCGTTTGCGTGTTCGAGGAAGAGGTTGATGGGGGGGATTGATGTCTCTATTTCTAGGGCCTTTATTGGGGTGGTTCGGAAAGCGGCACAGATATGTCTAAGGGATTTGTTTTGGACGCGGGTAAGCATGTTTGCATGGGTTTTCACGCCCGTCCACCAAACGGGGCTTGCGTATGTCATTACACTGCGGACACAAGCCGAGTATACAGTTCTCAATAGTGATTGCGAGAGACCTCTTACCGTATTTGCAAGCATTTGTAGTCCTTGGGCGATATTTTCCGCTTTGCCTGCCAGTTCACATACATTCCTGCGAAAAGAGAGTTTAGAGTCGAAATATATACCAAGCCATTTGATACAGTCACGGGGGTTAATTGTCACCTGTCCTTCGTCACTAGGCAGCAGGATAGGTGGTCGATCCGGTGCACGACGCCATGTGAAATGGATGAGCTCAGATTTGTCAATTTCCGCCATCAGTCCAGCTTCGCGAAGCCAATTGTTCACAAAAATGAACTCCTCCCGGAGTATTGCGACATTGTTCTCCAAGGATGGAGAGGAGACATATAAGTTTCCATCATCGATGTAGCATGCTAATGTGGTCGGTGTGGCTTTGTCCGGGCGTAATTCACGAGCTCGAGTTTTCGCATTGTAGGCTTCGTTTAGTGGGCTTGTGCAGATAATCGAAAGGGCCGGTGATATTGGGGATCCTTGAGGTATACCGTTTTCGACTGGTTCCGATGGTGACAGTACTCCGTCCAGGCAGATTGCTGCTTGTCGTTCGCTGAGGAAGGATTTCACCCACTTTACCATAGGGAGCGGTAGGTGCTTGTCCCGAAGTATTCGGAGTAGCCGTGTATGATTGACGAAGTCGAAGTATCCTTTGATGTCGAATGTGATGCACGACGTGACAAGTCCGTGATTACGGGCTGCTTCGATATCATGAACGAATGATAGGGCTGCGTCGACTGTGGAGCTTCCTGGGCGGCCTCCGAACTGTGAAGAAGGTACCAGCAGATATTTTGCTGTGAGATATGCTAATCTACTTGCCTGTACGCTTTCGAGGACTTTTCCAAGACATTCCTCTAGCTGGATTAGTCTATAGGCTCTCGGGTTCGAATAGTCTGGTTTTCGGGGCTTGCGCAGGGCTACTGCGATTGTGCGTCGCCAGGCGATGGGATGGTAGCCTACATTTGCGCAGCGTGAGATTAGTAAGTAGATATATTCCGATGCAACCTCCCAGGCCCATCGGAGAGCCATGTAGTTGATTTGGCTGGGTCCAGGAGCTTTTTTGCGATTTGGTCGGTATATACCATTCTTCACTTCGGCATATGTTATGGGTTCCCATGGGATGTCATCCGGGAGGTCCTGTTCTAAATCTGGTGCAGCTAAGTCTAGATTCGGGGGCGGTTGGAACAGTTCACCTCGTAGTGTAGCACACTTTTCCTCATGTGTTATTGCCATGTTTTGACCGTTGTTTCGTCTGAGTGGTGGCGTGGGGTAGTTTCTTATCCCTTTGGGCCATCGAGTGAAATTCCAGACGTCATCGGGAGTGGCTTTTCCCAGAGTCTCGTTTGCCCACTGTCGTTTAGCAAGGCGTGTCTTCCGTTTGAACTGATTGCGTAGTTGGCGGATCTGTTGGATAAGGTCGTGGTCAGCAAAACCTGTATCGATGAGATGTTGTCTAGCCCTTTCACGAGTTTCTGCAATGCGGTTGAGTGATTGCGTGAGGTCGGGAGTCCACCATGGTTTCGCATGTGCACTAGATTTGCGGATGGGGACCGAGCTTTCTGTTGCTTGCACCAGTGCATCTTGTAGTGCTGTGGTAGCTCTTTCAATATCATCAATATTAGGAAGAGTTGAAACACGTAGCGGTATCCATGCGTCTTCTCTATCCGTCAGTTCTCTCATGAACGCTCCTTTCCATGCTTTGATCGTGTCTTCATCGATATCTTTCCAATTGAATCGTTGAGCCGTGATATTCTCGATGGGGACACGTTCATGGTCTAGTGTCCATGTGAGCGCTGCGTGGTCTGATCCGTAGGCTTTACCGTAGTCGATTGACCAGTCCTTGATCGTGTCGAGTTCGTATGCTCTGTCGTTGATGAATGTTAGGTCCAAGACCGACGAGGATTCACCGTCGTGTGCGAAGTATGTTGTTGCCCCACGTTCGTTTAGCATGATGAATCCCTGGTCAGTTAGCCAGTCAACGAAAGCTTCTGCACGAGGATTGGGGTTCTCAGCTGTGTTTGACCACATTGGGTGGTGTAGGTTCATATCTCCCGAGATGATGACCGGTATTCCGTTTGGTAGTTCGATGTTGAAAAGACGGTCTGCTGACCAGTTCAATGGATCCTCGCCTGCTTTCTGGTTGTACATATTTACAAGTATTGTAGGCGGATGTGTTCCTTGGTTGATCTGTAAAATTTGTATGTCAGCATCCATTGCGAGATCAGAACGAAGGGTAACCATGAAGTCAGGTCTGTTTTGCGAGGAGCAGGAGAATTTGTTCTTTTGGTTCGAAGTTTTGTCGTGGTACTGATTTAAATTATTTGGTGCTCCGAAGAAGATTTGAATTTCGGGAAAGAGATATGGGAAATTCTAGAGCAAGTGAAGGTCAAGTTTGAAGTACGAAGGAGGCTCGCCGTGTTATACTATGAGTATTACCATCCACCTACATCAGGAAACAGGCCCCAGTGTCATTTTGATGCAAGAATTTGTTGCAGTTGTAGGGATGCAGTGATGCATTGCTGATGTATCTGTAGTGCATCCAAAAGTGTCACATCCATCAGTCTGACCCCGGATGAATGCTATCTTGTTAGCGCATCGAGTGACTGTTCAGTTCACATATGGGACCTCAAGATCATTCAGCCAGTTGGAGATCCACTCTTGCACGACGATCAACTATTCACTGTTGCTATGTCCCCCGATGGAAAATACATTACCAATGCTGGATCGGACGCAAAAATCTATGTATGGAGCCTTGAGGCAGCACTCAAACAGCAGGGTCATGATAATGTGAGTGTGCTTATGTGCTGTCTGCATCTTTTCTAAGCAGGTTTGATTGTCATTTTGGTTGTCATTCAGAGTGCGGATGGTGGCAATGCAAAGCACGACATGAAGCTCAAAGCAAGTTACCCATTCTTCTCGTTCACACTGCATCTCAGTTATTCGCCAGGGACTTGATGCTCGTTGGCTCTCTAAACAGCAGGTGAATAACAGAGGCTTGGCGAAATATGTCATTATAGCTTTTCATTTATGACCTTTCGCAAGCCTGACACTGATACAGGGCGATAACTTCTGGGACACTGATATAAACCGTGCACCTCATCGCGCCACTCCTGCTGCAGGCCTATCATCCCCCCCTCATTGGTGCAATCTATTTGGTTCGCTGGGTTTCAGCACTCAATCTACAAACATACCCCAATCAATACCACTTCAGCCCAACAGTCCAAGCATTGAAATTTCAGCTTATTTCCTGTGGCAATTTCCAGCCACCCTGTCAATGTAGCTCCTGCCCGGGATGAAGATGTGAGTGCTCATCAATACCAATATTCATCAGGAAAAACCTCTTATTGATATTAGACTCTAGAGACAATTCGAGAAAATCTGGTCAAACATAGAAAATCAGTTGGTGTTTTCTCAAATGCACGAATAAAACATCACATATTCAACAATATCAGAAAATGGGCACACTCCCAAAAGAATTCAGACAAATGCTAGAGAATTTTCTCCACACAAGATACAAGCATATGATTATACTAATTTATGTATACCATGAGCAGCCAGTTGGAAATAGATGTGCCTTTCTCACCTCCTCACACCATTTCATTTCGGCATCCCAACGATCTGCAACGAGTCTATACATGTAATTCTGAGAGACTGTTAGAGGGGCCGGAGTCTGACAGTAGGGTGGGACAGGAGTTTGAGGTATTTCTGCAACAGGGGTAGGAAAAATCCCCAATTACTGGATCGGAATTCTGCGCATCAACAGTTTTTTAGTCCTGGTAACTTGGTGAGAACCTGCTCATAGAATGATATCACCAACAACTTACCTTTTGATGGGCGAGTTTTTGATGGGTGAGTTCCCATCTGCAGAGTCCTGGGAAGGTGAGCATGGACTATATGTGGTTTGGGGCTGGTTTGGGGCTGACAGGTATCAGGATATAGTGGAGTGTGCTGAATTTGTAAGTAAATTTTTTTCACCCACACACCAATTTCCTTCTGGTCTCCCACTCAGGCTGCTTTCATTGCACATTGCTGGTCTAAGTTGATTGGGCATTATGTCCCAAGCACAACTAGGGATGTGCACGGGTAAACCCCAGGGTATCACAGGTGCCACCCATACCCTTACCCCATGATGTACCCATACCCACGCTGAGGGTATGGGTGTAGTGACAGGTAGGAGGGTATAACACCCCAGGGTACCACCCATAGTGGGTATACCCTACAGGTATAGTATAGTATAATGAAATGTTACAAAAAATGTACTATGTAGCTACTCAATGCAGTCCCAACCATCCTCAAGCTCTTCCTCATCAGTATCTTCAACATCAGGTAGGGAACTAATCTTGACAATGTCTTCCGTCTTGATGAGGTTGTGGCGGCTCCAATAACCGAGGCATAGGAGCGCTCGAGTAGACTGAGCGGTCAGACGTGAGCGCACGTGAGACAGAAGGAGGTGTCCCTTGCTGAATAGACATTTGATGTCAATTGATGTAGCTATGAAAAATGTGTGACAAAAAACATGTCAGAATGAACCCATAAGAGCCAGTTCGGCAACAGGATGTTGGCCAACATTTGGCAAATTGTCAGGTGAGAAGTTGTCAGCTTGATTTTTGCTGAAGGTCGGAGTGTGAATAGTATGGGCGCATTTGGACCAACCCCCGATACTACTGTATGCTGTTATCTACATAGGTGCCCGTTGTTAAGGTCGTGCTCAAGGGAGAGGTTACTCAAAGGGCTTCAGCTTCAGCTCGTGCACTGCGCCCCTTACCCAAGTACATGCCCTTAATTTCCGGGGGACAGAGGGGAAGTCCGACAGAAGTCTGGGGAGTTCCGGAGGACAGAAGTCGGTGGAGTTCGGCAGAACTCCAGAAGACTATATGGGGATGGAGTAAGGCTACTATGGAAGTCCGGAGTAGAAACAGAACAGAGGTCAGACTACCCTAAGGTAGAGCCGGAGAAGTAGTCCTAAGGTTTAACCCCTAAGACTCGGAGGTGGACAAGAGGTGAGATTCAAGTCTGGAGATTGCAGGAATGAGCAGAACTAAGATGATATTTGAACTGAGGAGTTCCGGAGTATTACAGGGGTTTATATACTGTAGGTTCCATGTAAGTAAATCAGTCAGCAAAGGTAAGGGCTATGTACGAAGCATGTGGAAAGTCTATTACTAAGTGTAACAGATCAAAGCAGTGAAGTCAGAAATGAAGTAGGAATGGACAGATCAATAAGCATAGCGGAAAGGACATAACTGGTGACCGGAGAAATAGCTAATCTAAAAGGAGTTAGGGGTGAGTGCAGAGATGAAGGTGGAGCACTGGGCGGAATAGCAGGACGGAGAACCAGACTTTAATGGAGTAGATCCGGAGTTCTGGATCTGGAGGTATGGGATATGACACCCGTCCTTGGATTCAGCCAGAGTCCCTGCTGCAATGGATCATCAATTGAAAGTCACAGATTTTGTGCCCTGACGCCCAGAAGCTCGCCGCCGCCTCATCCAGTACTCTATCCTTCTAATTAGTATCTTAATCAGTGCTACAAGCAGTGTCCTACAATCCATGTATTCGAAGGATCCAGAGCTGTATCATACCTCTGCTCTCTCGGGTGAAGCATGGGTCATCGAGTTATTGTCTGGTCACCCAGATCAAATACGGAGTGAACTTGGTGTGCACGCACACATTTTTGCAGCACTTATCTCTGAAATTCGTGCCCTCGGACACACCAACTCCAAGTTTGTTTCGCTAGAAGAACAACTTGCGATTTTCCTGTACACTGCTGTCACGGGCTTGTCTATCAAGCACGTCGGCAAAAGATTTCAACATTTGAACGATACAATTTCTCGGTAAGTAGTATGTGCTAATAACTGTTTGTAGACTGATTGTATGTTCTATGTAGTTATTTTTGCAAAATGCTCACCATCTTCTTGTCCTCCCCCTTCTATACGAAGTATGTTCAGTTGCCGGATGCCTCTGTCCCCAACAAAATTCGCTGTAACCCCAAGTTTTGGCCGTTCTTCAAGGATGCCATTGGGGCCATTGATGGGAGCCACATCCACGTGTCACCTCGTGCATTTGAACGAGGCCCGTATCGAAATCAAAAGGGTTTTGTTTCCCAGAATTGTCTCTTCGCCTGCGACTTCGAGCTCAATTTCACATATGCCCTCACTGGCTGGGAGGGCTCAGCCACAGACGCACACATCTACGAGGCTGCAGAGGGTCACGACCTTCACATTCCCATAGGGCAATACTTCCTTGCAGATGCAGGTTTCCCTCTGCGGCCTGAACTACTCATTCCTTACCGTAATGTGCACTATCACCTCACAGAATGGGGCTGCGCAAGTGTTCGGTGAGTGTACTAGCCATTATTCTTCCCACTGTGCACTGATTTCCTGCAGGCCAACTACCAAACAAGAATTATTTAACCTCCATCATGCATCAGCTTGAAATGTCATCGAGCGAATATTCGGTGTCTTGAAACGACATTTCCACATCCTCCTTCTATCCCCGTCATATGCTATGGGTATACAAGCTCAGATTCCAGCTGCATTATGCAGCATTCACAATTTCATCCACTTTCATGATCCCGCAGAAGGTAGACTGCCGGATGCAGACTATTTGCCTGATGATGCACCTGCTGCAAACTCAGAGGGCGCACCAGCAGAAGACCATGCGGCTGTGCATGACAATCTACATTTGATGTGCGATGGCATTGCTGAAGCAATGTGGGTGGACTATCAACACATTTTGCGGGAAAGACATGCTCTCAAAGATGACAACAACAATGATCTATCAGACCAAGGTATCTTGGAGGATGAGGGTGGACTGGGCTAATTCTCACTAATAGCACGTAGTTGAACTTGTACAATATATCATGATATGAAACACGCGCAATACAGGATGTGGGATACTACATGTTGGTACGATAAATGTGACAGGCAGCGATAGCTCTATGCAGACCCAAGGAGTCCCAAGATAAATTCACGGTGCATCTCAAAGTCATCCTCCAGCTCAACGTAAGCAGCAAGATTGTTTTTGCCTCCTGAATGAGAAAAGATCCACAAGAGCTTGGCTCTCTGAGTGACTGACAGGTCTCCATCTCCAGTGCGCATAATTGCCAGGCCACGAGAAATCATGGTAACCACTTGAACAACTGGCACTGGCTCAGCGACCACATTTTTGTCGATATTTTTCTCAATAACGTTGGTGAGGTGATTGATAGTACCTTGCATGTTCATGATGGTGGCCGCTGGAGTAATCTTGGCAGCTATTTTGGCAGTGCTGCTCATCCCCATCTGCGCACTGTCATATGCCAACACTCAAGCCTTCTTGAAGGCTGGTGACTGGGATGAGTGCACCAATGTTGGCAAAAGGGGGAGAGTTGATGAGTGGTGACTATCAGCGTAGCTGGACTTGGGGGTGGCATTGGAATTGTAGGATGACATCTCCAGGGTGTCAAGCAGGGTATTGGTGTGCAAGCGTTTACTGGACTGGGAGCCAGCAGTAGTAGCAGAGGTCCCATGGAACAGGGCGCTAGGGGGCATCATCAAGTCAGCGCTCATGTCTGGCACATCACTAGGGCCAGCGGCACTAGGGTCTATGTCATATCGAGAAGGTCAAGGCTCCCATCAGCACCCTCGAGCACATCGTCTATATTGACAGAGGTGGGGGCTGCTGTGGCAGGGTGGAAAGAGTGGTGTCCACAAGCACTGCTGTTCTTGCCCAGGATGGTCTGCATGTCATCATACCAAGGCCATCCTTTGTTGTGAAGAAGGCGTAGTGTAGCTCACGACTACTTCGATGTCAGTCCATGTCCCAACATGCTGTGCCATAGTGACATACCTTTGGTGCAACATACACATCCCAGACACTGGCGGCAGCAACACCCTCGATTCCAGCTCCTCGTACATTGTCCCAGTGGAAACCAGACACATTGCAGTAGATCTTGATTTGATTGAAGGTTTTTTTGAGCATAGATCTGGTCAATCCATGATCAATCAAGATAAGATCATATACGCACCAAGGTCCACTTTGTCTTTGCCATCTTGCCCATATTTTGTGGGCCTATAGTCTGAATCACCTCTTTAGCGTTGATAGCAGCCACTGCGCTGTTGAAGATAGTCATCGGGAAATTTCCACCATCACCGCCTGCTGCCTGGTTCTCGATCAAGTGCTGAAGTAGGACATCCACCTCTGATTCTTGCCAATGTGCCTTTGTGCTGTTGGCCGGTTGTGTTGTCTCGGGTTCAAGTTGAGCCATGAGTACAGTTGCGAAGTTTGCACAGATGGCGGTGAGGGCAACAACACTAGTACAAATTCTTTGGCGACAATGACAATCAATAAAGTAGGGAGAATTCATGGTACAAGTAGGAGAAGTAAAGTTTGAAGTCTGACGTCTGGGACGCTTTGAGCCGAAAACCTCTCACCTGACATTTGCCAAATGTTGGCCAACATCCTGTTGCCGAACTGGCTCTAAAGGAGGGCGGGCATGGACTCACCAGGTATTGTTAAGTAGTCTAATGCCATACGAGAAAGGTGGGAATATACTGCACAGCGCTCATGCCACCAGGCAATAGGATTGGGGACATCCTCAATATTGGCATTGAGGTAGCGCTCCAGTTCATCGCCCAGGTCAGTTGCCTTGGGTGGCGCCAGTGCTGGCATATTGTCAAATAAATTATAAAAAGTTGAGTTGCAGTTAATGATATTGAGCTGTGCAAAATAAAATAAAAGACACATACAGTGGCTCAAAAAAGTGTCCGAATGTTTATGCATTTTCAAGTAATTGGACAATAGCAAGGCAGAAACAAACAATAACCGAAGGGTATAGGGACATGTCCAAAAGCCCTATATAATAGCTAGAATCTGAGATATATAGCGTGTCAACCCGACCATATATGGGCAAGCTATGGTAATTCTAAATACATCACTCATTTGGACACTTTTTTGACTTTATATTAAAATTACAAAATCAGACCATTCATACATTATACTCTTAATTAAAGTTGTGTCATAACAATAATATGGTCTGATTGTAATATTATTTGAATATATAAACCCACACAAGATCATGAAATTCAACATAATCATCATGAAGCCCATCTCCTCTGCTGAAAAGGATAATATCCTTGTTCTCTGTACCTCTGGTTTATCTACTAGGCAAATTGCCTCAAAAACTGGTCTTGGCAAGTCTACTATTGCTACAGTCATAAAGCAGCACATGCCAGAGAAAGAAAATCATCAAATGGGATGTCCTCCCAAGCTTACTCCACAGAACAAAAGAGCTATTGTTCACCAAATTCTATCTGGCAAGGCTTCAAATGCTACCCAAGCTACCAAGTTCATCAATTCCATCATCTCCACTCCTGTCTCCACCCAAACTGTTAGAAATACCCTCAAGGCAGCCAATCTTAAGGCTGTAACCAAAGAAGAAAAAACCTCTTCTCTCTGTAGCTCATAGGAAGAGAAGACTGGCCTTTGCTTTAAAGCACCAACATTGGACTGGGAAGACTGGAAGAAGGTGCTTTGGTCAGATGAAACAAAAATCAATAGAATGGGGTCAGATGGCCAGGAATATGTGTGGAAAAAGGCAGGAGAACCATTAGGAGAAAGAGAAGTCAAGGGTACACTGAAGTTTGGAGGAGGAAGTATGATGGTATGGGGTTGTATGGGGTGGAATGGTGTGGGGATTCTTTGTGAGGTAAGGAAGGATGAATGCAGAGCAGTACATCTCCATTCTAGAGGAGTTCTACTCAAAAGCATGCAGGAGTCAGGAATTGATGAAGAAACATTATCTTTCAACAAGATAATGACCCCAAACACACCTCAAAACTGGCTACAAAATGGTTTGA